>NW_020799911.1:0-32034 GCF_003590095.1 Trichoplusia ni
ACTTTATGTTAGACTGTTAACTGAAGCTTAACATATTTTGACAGTTGCTTTCTTTTGTACGACTACACAACAAATATACATGATTTAAGTTTTATCGCAATCGTTGTGGCTAGTTTTTCTGAAGGAAGAAAGTCCTTTTAGTATGATTTACTTAAGTTCAAATTATACAAACAAAGGTACAAAGAAAACATTTGTTAAACAAGATTAACGGTTGAATTTCTCGTTTGAAACTTTGAATTTTGCCATCCCATTACCACAGATGATATAATAGTAAGTACCCCGACGTTTTCTCCTTTTGTTTAGTGGATGACTCTGAAACAGGGGTACCTCTTTACGCTGCGCATTAAAATGTGTCAGGATTCCACAACTATATTAATATTACTTTATGAACTGGTAGTAGACCCTATGGACTAGACATAAAATATTGAAACCTAAGTAGGTACTATTTATAATGAGAGAGCAAAGACTGACGATCATGAAATTAATCTCAACAATTTACCTTTTCTCATTCTCCATACTAAAAGAAGTGCGAATTACAGACCCGTCAAATTACAATTCATACGAAAGTATACGTCACGGTGTGTCTCGGAGAACCGGTGCTCATTGCTCCAAAGTGGTCCTTCTTCCTGTCATTATCTAGATGAACATTTTACGACCTTAATGGTCTGTGTAAGGTCACGTCAAGCGCCTACGACACTCCTTTGACTTGATTACATGATGAGGACCAGCCGTTTCCTGTTTGTTAGGGAAACAAATTAGATAATGAGGTTACAATTTGAAAATTATACGTGTTTGGATTATCTTTTGAGATTATATAAAAGTTGGAATTATTAATACTACCTATCTCCAGAGAAGTTACGCCAGTATTTCTTTTGCTAGCCTTTGGTCCAAAATATGTTAGGATTTGTTTTCCATTCTTACCGGTTTCAGCAGAAAACGGGAATCGTCTATATCTAATCTTCCAACTAAATAAACTGAGAAAGAACTAATAAAAATACAACATAAATAATAAAATGAAATAATCCTATAGAAAAAAAGGTCTTAAAAATTAATCACCACATTTTTTTAAAGTTCATTTTATATTAAAATCTCTTTTGTTTATGCTGATGTACCTCCTTACAGCCATTAACATGACGCAATCTGAATTACAGCTCGCATCCAAATATGTCTTACTTTACACATATTTTGTTAAGGCGAGGTAGCGTAATCGTCATTTTTATTGTTTTGAAATCCCCGAAAGTTATTATAAAACTGGTTTTACCTCATCCTTATAGAGTGACTAATACCTACACGTTTCGAGGCTAATTTAAATAAATAGTAATTGCAGTAGAACAAGTTATTTTAGCACACGTGAGAAACTGGCTTGAATTCGACTTGGGTAATTGAATTGTATTGCTTGAACTAGTCTTGGTAGCTGTAAACTGATGATCAAATCCTCCTTTGAACAAATCAGTAAAAAGAGTGAAGCTTTTTTATGATTTATTTAATTGCTTATATCAGTCTCTTAGGTTATATGAAAGTCGGTTACATCCAATTAAATAATTAACAAAGAATAATCAAATTTGCATATGAGAACAACAAAACTACTAGTTTTGTACAATCAATTTATGATTTGACCTAAATTTTTTCAGCGTTGGTGCTGGTGGCAGTATCCTGCCGTCCCGACAAGCCAGACTTGAAGCAATTAAAGGCAGAAGCCGCTCGCAAGAAGGCCTGCATGCACGACTGCACCTCACAGAAGTTGGAGCCCATCTGCGCCGGCAACAGGGAGAGAAACCCAAGTCCTTCGGTAACGAGTGCGTCATGAACAACTACAACTGCGAGCATAAAGAAAGTGAGTATTCAAGAAAGGAGGTTTTATTCTAGCTTTACTTTAATACAGCATACTACCCACCTGTATGCAGATCTTTTTAAATAAGGTCCAGGCCTGAGCTCAGGCTAACTTCATAAATCTGTAGGTACTAAAAAGAGTTTTCGCTGGTGTTTTGTGAAAACGTCGAAGAGAAGCTATTTGTTTGGTATTTTTAGAACATTGTAGGCAAAAAGTGAAGTGCTGTTGCGAAAAATCAAATCGTCCACTATTTATTACTCTTAACTTTAGTTTTGAAGATTTTATCAGCATACGAGCTTAACGTAGCATAGAATGGAATTATATTTTTTTTATATCCTACAAAGTAACATATCTGATTATGGAATTCAAGGCTTTAGCGTTCTGACTAATTGGATGTAAAAAACGTGGTATGTTCCCAGAATGCTATTGTTTTCCGTAACAGGCAAGGTTACAAAATATATGTACATAAATATGTTTTTTGGATACTCCTCTGCATCTATGTTTGCGCTTTATTTCAACCTTTGTTAGTTGTTCACTTTATCCGTTTTTAATGCTTGAAAAAACAATGTAAATAGTAAATAACCGTAGGATTTTTACTATTTTTAGTATCTATCTATAAAGTTGATACTATTGTATGTGCAATACGCACTTGAAATTGCAATATCACAGTGCATAAGATGAAATAAGTAATGTAGAGTAACATTAATAAGACATTATTATGCATAGATTCTTCATAAAAATACGTACGAATTAACGAATTAAATAGGTGCAAAACAATAGCACGTTCTTCTAAATAAAGATATTAGATGGTACTACTAATAACTTAACAAAAAAAAGAACTAGTGTACTTGCATAATACAAGGAAATTTAAGTATTTCTCAACTATGGCTGAAATTGGCCATGCCTAAATGAAAAACAATGAGCTTCTATTTTTTGATTTTGAATCGAATACAGTAGTGTTTTCACAAATTGATGCTCCTCTCTTGTTTTTGTTTATTTAATTACATATCTTCATGTTTTTAATTACAGTTGAACTGAGTTAAGAATAGGGAGATTAAAAGTTATCAGTTTTTATGAAAGTTCAATATTTTTTACTTGATTATGTTATGATTTTTTATATTTGGCTTTATTTTTGTCAACATTTATAAAAGAGTGCAAAGCGATAGCATTGGCTTTAAAATAATTAAAATAGTGATGTTTTATGACCATGTTTTTAAAAATGGACTTGCACTTACTGTTAGCAGTTTTTAAACAAATAACTAGCATTGCTTGTTGTAATTCCAGTATATTGTTACAGTAAAGATCTTTAAATAGTAACAAATTAGCATTTGACAGACACACTCATAAAGTTAATTTTGTGAAACTTATCATTCCAATTAAAACAACATACCAGATGTAAAATAAAGAATGAATACTACCGATCACCAAGACTTAATTGTATTCTGCACGTAAATACGTGCCAGTTAATTAACTGACCCCATTACGTAACTGATGTCGTCATCGACCAAAAATATGAGAAAGTTATATTTACAAAAAAGGTTGTTACCAAATGCGTAACAATGTTAAACATACCACAAAAAGTAAACAGGAAAACCATGACAATATAGACAACAAAGGCTTTAATTCGATGGAGAATTATACCCAGCAATCTATTCACACTAAAGCGAGATTATTGTACTGATAGTTCAACTCATTTGTGCTCGCGAGGCTATGTGTGCGTGCGATTGACAGCGACTGTTTATTATGGAAGCTTCAATTTGGTGTGACGGTGACACACCATCAAAGCTGTGTTAGAACACAACGACACTGTGTATATACAGAGCCAACCACATACATATGACGCCGCGCGCAAATTTGAGTTGAATTGACATTACAATGTTGTTTTAAAACTGGTGCGAGATCACCGAACTGTGACAAGTAATGTAAATGTAATGGCAACTATTGTGCTAACCAGACTTGACCGGATTATGAATCATGTGGTTGAGTCCACCTAATAAACAGTGAGCGGCGACTGAATGACAATTTACTTATATAACCATGTGTAGAAATACCATAACTTTCTGGAAATCTTAGGAAAATAGGAACTGGCCTACATAGCAGTCATCATCGGCCTAGCCTTTTCCCAACTATGTTGGGGTCGGCTACCAGTCAAACCGGTTTCAGCTGAGTACCAGTGTTTGACAAGGAGCGACTGCCTATCTGACCTCCTCAACCCAGTTACCTGGGCAACACGACACCCCTTGGTTAGACTGGCTGTCAGACTTTTCAAGCTTCTGACTATGTACCTGTAACGGCTGTCAAAGATGTAGGAATAACAGCCGGTACCCACAATTTAACGTGCCTTCCGAAACACGGAGGAACTCGCTATGACAAAGATGGTCACCCATCTACGGACCAACCGCGTCAAGCATAGCTTAACCTGTGATCGAATCACTTATGCGGTTATAGCACAGCCACGAGCTCGTCATAGCAGTATCTTACAGTATTATAGCCTACATATTTTACACACGTAATATGCAATAGTTCTGCATCTATTTTGCATTTCTCTAGGTAGGAATCGAACGAACGAACTCCGGTATAGCAGGCAGAGCCACTAACCAGCCTGCCCGTCGAAATTTATAATTATTAGTCTTGTGTTTATTGAAGCGAGATGCAGCTCTACGCTGAACGCTCTGTAGTACGACGTCTTAGTTATTTTAGGTTTAATGAAATTAAAATTGTTCTAGATCCAACTTACGATTGATAGTATTTTTATTTGAACGCAATGACAGAAAAAAGGCTGCTGTATATTTAGGTTTTCAACACTGGATTTGTGACTGTTCCACTGACCAATCTTCATCAATTGTAAGGTGATTCAGTTGTTAATATGGTTATGTTACACATAGACATTGAAATTTCTATTTTTTGTGTAAATGACAAATATTTGTGATGAACAAGTTTAAATAATCGAATAGTAACGTTTTAATTATAAATGTTTGTTTATTTTTTAAGGCATTTCTTTTCACTGTTTATACATAATATTAACTAGGATATAACAGGTTTCATATTTGCACGGCATAATTAATCATTTCCTTTTTTTACTCATTCATAAATAATGATTATATTTAAAACAAATGGGTGGGAATCGAATCTATGATGACTGGTATAGCACTTATTATATACCTCCTTATATATCTTCCTCCTATATTCCCTTAAAATAAATCCTTATATATCTAGTTTGTAAATGTTTAAGAAATAGCGGTAAATAAAACGATTTTTATATTTAATAAATCAAATTTTTAATATTATGTATTTTTCCTTTTCAGCGCTTTCCAAGATCAGCAAAGGAGAGTGTCCCGGCTCTGATGGCATCCGTCTCTCTTAAACACGCAAAAGAGAAAAAGCCCTTTAATTTGTTAAAAGATTTTATAACTGTATTTTATATAAGAAAACTTATTTGATCCTTGCTTGTCGACTAACATCAAAGAAGCTGTGATTAATGTAGAATTTTAGATCGGATTGTACCCGTATATCTTTATTTTTAATTTCATTCGTGCATTAAATGATTAAGTCACAATAATTTTCTTTGATACCTTTTATTTTCCTGAAAAGAGGTCCATTATAGATTATGAAATATTAATCTATAGGCATAGACTACTATTATAGCGCAAGCTACATCTATACTATTAAAAAAAACTTAAGCGGTCATAAACATTCGTTTTCATTATGTTGGTTTGATAAATTGATAATAAAGTAAATATTCTAATGAGAATGACTTTTTTGCAAACAATATGAATGTTTAAAAAATAAAGACATCGTTTATTTTTCACTTTCTTTTTAATCCACTGTCACAGGTCTGCAAGATTCTTATCCCTGTTAAAAGAATTATAAGGTTCTACAAAATACTTATTAAAATGATAATGATCTCAAAAAGTAAGCCCTTAAAAACCCTTAGCATTGTTACAAGTAAACTTATCTTATAAAGGAGAACAGATGTTTAGAACTTAAAGTAACACCAACCTAACACTACAAGCGGAGTCTTCATTTATTTTTCACGAGCTCCTTTCCACCCTAGCCTTTGAGAAAGCGCTTTACAGCAAAACGTTGGCGCTCCTTTAAGACTAAGAATTTGTAAAGACCAAACTTGACAAGAGCTTTTCACTTTGAGAAATTAGAATGTGTCCTGGTTTAGTGTTTGCGAAGTAAACCAATGAGTGTAGACTGGAGGCTATCGTTTAAATCCTGTGCGGCTTGAAGACATTAAAAAGATTTGTTAACTTTTTTTATAAATATTAAATATTACATATTTAGACATCATTGAGGCGATGAAGTACGTTCTGGATGCTCGTTACTATAGTGTTAATATAAAAGAGAATAAACAAGTTGTAAGACCTGTTACCATTGTTTCGTCAACTTCGTCCGATAAAGTACTCAAAGCTGCACACGAAAGAGGCTAATTGAGAAGATTTCTACTAAACCTCTCAACCTTCTAAACTACTACGTTTGTATAGCTACAACACAGTAATAAGATCAATTCCATAGAACATAATAAACGCGATCTTTGAGGTTAAATAGAATACAGCAATAAAGCAAAACCTAGTATTTATTGCATGTCACATGACATTTCAAAACGTGCCATAAACATGTCACATAAAATGGATAACGATGTTTATCATTCGATTATCATTTGTTTACTGCACACACGACATTACCTAGATTCGGTGTCAATAGGGCGACAGTCGTGACATTGGTGGCCTAGTTGCAGACGTATAGACTGCTTGTCGCCCGTAGAATAACAACTCGGAACAGGGGTACGTTGGAGGCAATAGTAGCGCGTTAGTAAATTACTTTAAGGTGAGAAATGATTAACTTTTGAAGGCAAGTTTAAATATAAACGGGAAAATTATTATCATGACATTTGGTAGTTTTATTAAGCATCATTTAAATGCTTGCAAGCTTTACTCCTGCAATTAAACTAAGAGTACCATAGCACAGAAAGAGATGGAGAGAGAGTGCAGAGTCTGTCCTGCGTTGCAAGAGAAAATATTAGATGAAAAAATCTAGGTAAACTATTGCTAATGATACTTTTGTATCGAGAACATGAATGTTACCTACTGTCGCAGATTTCATCAAATAAAAAAAGTTTGTCGAAAGTAAAATGGTTTACAAGCCAAAACATAAAGAAAATATGAAGGTCGTATAAAAATGGACAGAGTTCATTAATTAGATTGTGCTATATTCAGTCTCAAATATAATACTTAAGTTGTATGCCGAGTTGTTAAGCGCCTTTTATGACACTACTGGCAATGTAGATACGCGACTTAACTTTGCTGAAACCCACACTAAGTGAATATAATCCTTTTACTACTTACTTAAGTATTTCTCTTACATTTTGAGACTTGGAACTCAGGAACTAATGAATTAATTAGATTTGAGTGCCATTGGATGAAGGAAACGGGAAGGTATAGTTCAGTTAGTAAAAAAAAAATAAACAGACTAATTATTCTTGTTAAATCTTTATTGAATCTAAATTTCGTCTATTATGATGACGCTGCTAATACCATTATTAAGGTCATAGCATGACATTATAATTCGTACTTTGTACAATAAATAAAAAATAATGACTTACTGAATAAACTTACAAGATACAAGAGTTACTAAAATATTTATTTGAACATGACTTTGGCGTTAATTTTATAGCTACTTACATACTAATAAATTTCTTAAAGAAATATTAGAAATTTTGAATTTTAGGAACTTTTGGACCAAAGTCTTTGTGCTTATAATAAAGTAACGAGTAAAATAATGTATTCAAACATTTATTTATGAACATGGATTTGGAGTTTAGAAAACCCCTTAGTTGCAGCCCTTCACGTAATATTGTCATTAAAGCCAAATATTTTCATAATTTTCGAATGTTATGATGTAAAAACCATAATCCGTAAATTAAAATATATATTCTCTTTTATTGCCTCTCACAAGGGCTATATTTGATAATCGATTAAAATCAAAATATATATCGCTTTTTACAATAAGTTCCTGGCCGCAGGTATTTTGAAATTTAAATTTCGTAAACAATAGAACAGGCACCTTAAAAAATAAAATAAAATGTGAAGGGCTCTTGTTCGAAAATCGAACAGCTTTGAGCGGCATTTGAATGTTATATTTCTGATTTTCAAATATTTTGTGTGTATACCGTAATAGTTGTGAAATAATTTTAATTAATTTTGCATGTGGTATAATTTAAAATGGTGGAAAGTGACGATTAAGTAATATGTGACATGAATTACGACATTCAATATAGACTTTGATGATTGATAAGCAAAACATAAAACGAAAGTCATTGGCGACATGGGTAAGTACATTCTGATGAATAATTTAGAAGATAATGATATCTACAATAAACAATTTCGAGTGTTCAGGCATATACACGTCTCCTACTATTTATCATAGGTAATACGTATGGTAAAGCTTAATGTGTCTGTAGTTAAGCGGTTCATTATGCCTGTTTAATCGACAATGTGTAGGCAGAATATGTTACACCAAAAAGTAGGAAATCATAAAGGAGTATTTGCTCTTTTTCTTCTATTTCTTTCTTGTAACCTATGCAATATTACAATCATAATTATTAATAGTTTACAGTATTTAATTTTACTGGTATAGGTAGGTGAGGATTTTATCTACTTATTCCTAAAGAGTGCATTTTGTGCATTCGCAACTTTTCGCTATATTTTTGCCTCGTCTAAATAAACCTTTAATGTTGTCTACACATTGCCAGGAACAGTTAAACTAATTTAAGAACTAAGCACTCTGCATGTTGCATCTATATCAGCATTCTCCAAGACTGGTGATTGCGTAATCTGGAACAGGAAAATTGTAAGCATTATTTACAGTTGAATAATATTAAGGCGTGTAAATTTCTGATGTCATTGTTTCTTAAAGGGCTTGACTGTTATTAAGGAAAAGCTATTGTACAAAACCTTGACTCATGGGTGAAACATGGCATAGAAATGTCGGACATATAAGTTTAGCACGCTCGGGTTTGAGTATTGAGATAAACATGAAACATATAGAGTTAACTTACACGTGCTTTCGCGACACGACACAGCTTCTAGCTCACACAGCGTAGCAAAAGTTCTAGCTGTACCCGTAGCGTCAAAGGCACACACTGGGCCTGTTGGCGGTGCAACACATCTCCCGGCGCACAGCGGTGGAGGAACGCCTTCCCGGACTCGCCCTCTCATGATCTCAATCGGGATCCTGATGTCAGAAGTGTCCCCGAACTCATTGGCGTCACCGAGGCGGGACGGCAGGAACGGTAGACTGGCTGGTTGTACTTCGTTCCATGCTAAAAGTAGATAGAATCACTTCTTTAGAACATTGTCAGGTGAAAACTAAACGTCAATGGGGTACTATAATTCTTGAGTTTTTAGAAAGCGTAACTTCTTGCGAGTTTCGATACGAATAGTTGTCATTTTCAGATACAGAACAATGAATTTCAAACGATAGGAGAAGCAGAGTTTACTAATTTTCTGACTAAGTAACTCTTTATAATTCGACCTTTTGGCCTTATCAAAGCGCGGAGATCTACAGAAAGTGGGTCTTACGTTCGTCACAAATGATGCTTGTGACCGTTTATCAACGTTGTTATCACCTAGATTTAAGATTGTATTTACTTCCCTAAACAGTTCTGAATTTTTTTAATGTTGAGTCGTCCAAATCAATTACAGTGAATTTGTTACAGATTACGTGATCACATATTGTTGTATATCTCAAGTTGATTAAAGACACGTTAGTAGAATCTTCATATAATACCGGATATATGCATTATTAATTATTATATTTATTATGTATAATAATTTTCGTGAGGCGGATTCATACATTATTTATTTAATAATTGTTAACTCACGCTTATTTACCGGAATAGCCGGTTTTAACACAACCGGTATTGGTGACATATTATGACTCGGGTTGCGTCCGATTATTAATTATTCAATTTATGAAATACCTACTTCTTGTTATCCATGGTTTATGCAAATTTCAATAATAATTAAAAGTTGGTTATTTTTTCAAGTAATCAGAGTCACCCCAGTTTTCACTACAGTTTAAATTGTTTAGCCTTCGACGGAGAGGGTTGAGTAGATGCGGTTTTCATTTCAAGTGGGTCTCTAATCGTTTTTACCTTCCACAAATCTTAATCAAAATACTTGCGCCCGGTGCACCGCCTCATTCGCGATAACTTAACCGGCGATAATTAATGAGTACATAAACGTAGCTTAATTGTTTCTTGTTTTATTCCATTATTGTTTTCAACAGTTGTTCTTGATTATCGTTTGACATTATATTTGACCCCTCAATCTAATCAGTGTTATTTATTTTCCTAAACTTTTCCTGTGATCTCATCCATATTGCGCATTTGTAAAGCGCACTATCAGCTGCATACATTGTAGATAAACAATAAGATGCAAGACCCTTTCATTCACCACAACAGTTGTAAACAAAGTCTCGTTAATTTGTTACAATTAACTTATATAATGTTTCATTCCGGCTTGTTTAAGTGTTGTTTATTTATTGAATATGCAAACTCTTGTTAATTAGTCGAACAATATCCTAATTAAACATAAGATTAGGATTAGTAGTATATTTGTACTTTATCGTATTTAAGTCGTATCCGTGTAGCATTTGTTACAAACACATAAAATATGTCAGGAAATAAATTAACTAAAGTTAAAGAAAACAGGGCGGCTCAGTTTAACTAACAAGATAAAAGTTTTATCATGAAAAGAAAATGTATTTTTAAACGCCACCTTGCGCTTAATTAGTAGTTTACTCGTATGATCCAGCATTTTGCTTCATGTCGTTGATAGAACCAGGGCTTAATAGACATAATTATCGACTTATGATAAAGGTGAGGTTAAGGTGAAAGGCTTTATCTTTATATCGCAGTGACATAACAATGTAGGTAACTTAGTAGCATGAAAATATAATGTTACACAACACGATTGTGTACATACAAAAAAAAACAAAACAAGCTTAATTACAAACTTCATAAAAATAATCATTGACAATCTGACTCTGTTTTGTTTGTGGTGTCTCGTCTGACCTTTGACATAAATACAACATACAGAAGCCCATTGTAAAATGGTTTCAATAATGGATAAATCTTTATACGCATGAATGATATCATTACTCATCATACATCACCCATGGTCCAATTTTTGTTAGTTATCAGAAATCTGACGCGGTAACTGCAAAGATAAATGACTTGCCTAATCTGTGTTAACTGCGTACTTTAACTGCGTAGTTGACCCAGGATGGAGTAATGACTATGATTTTTTATCGTTTTGTGTCGGTTTGGTTTCCAGAAAGGGTAACTGATCTAGATACGGCGACTTCCTCGGTGACTCACGATAGGATGTTGGCGGTACTTGGTAGCTTGCTGCGCGCTTAAATAGTGATTAAGCGACTGACTTCAGAATTCTCATTACCGTGTATTAAATTGCATGACTCGGTGATCGAACCAAGTTTTTGTCTGACGTTTTGTTTTTATATGACACCGGGGCATAACTTAGTCCATTCTCATAATTTACTCTTATGATGTATGAGTCAAGATTGAGTGTAGTTTTATCTTTACAATGACGTCTTGGGTCATTCATCTACTACTATTGCCTTTGCAAATAAACCTGTTTGTGTACAACCGTTCAAAAAACGACTTTGCAGGTACGGCGCAGGTAATATGCTAATATAATGTACGTTAACTTACAAAAAAGAATAAAAGGTCAATAATAGAGTCAAATAAATGTTGTGAATATGTCTATGCATAGACTGGCTAAATAAACTTTTCAGGGTACATAATTAAAAGTTTATACCTAATTTATAATATAAGTTATTTTAATATTATCTATACCTACTTTTCAATTCTTGATTTGTTTTAATTAGTTATACGATTCATTAGTTGGATAATGATTTTGCAATAAGGTTTAATTGGCGGTATCAATATTTGCCAATACCCAAACATTCGATATTGTCTATTGTCATCGAGGTAGAAGACTATAGACGATAGACTTTGTTACTTAAATTTATCTATATCTTTTTACAGAAAGTAGAGAAGAAGAAGAAGTTTATCATAGTACCGATGTTAGTTAGTTTTTGGACCCACTTATGCTTGTCACAGTAAGAAAAAGTCTCCTATTCTCTCATTTTCTTTAAATGAAATGTAAAGTGGTAACACAGTGTCATTTTAGAATAGTTGTTTCAAATAAATAAATTTCTACAAATAAACGTAAGAGCTTTATCAAAACGTACGTACTCTTAAAGATATTCATTAATTAGGTGTTTTCATGTTACTTATGATTCAATGTTTCTACAATCACTCGATCAACAGATTCTTGTACTTTTGTACTATAACACTTTGGACTAGAGATCGAACTTGTAATAAATAGTGGAGGACGTAAATACTATTAACTAACTATATAATATAAACATTTAATGATAATGATAGTAGCATAGACATACATTATTTAGGTAGTTGTGTTACTCGCACATACACACAAATAGATGTTATTTTAATTCGCTATCAGAATACTTAGATCATTTACGTCACTACGATGGTAAATAGCTAACTTATAAACAGAAAAACCATCATCAAATTCGTCATCATTTTCTCAGAATTATTTTTCAATTCGTGAATTGTACGTAATACTTACGTACGTGTATAAACTATGCTCCTAATGTAATTTTGTATAGGATAAGTAACCGCAAACAGTCAACCACTTAACCACTACGTCAAACTAATGGCCATCTATACTGACATATTGTATTTACAAATAAAAACAATTTACACTACAATGACGTCTGATAACAATGTAAAACATAGCTCTTCATTTCATTTGTGGTATTCTAGGAACAGGACGGTAGATACCCTTAAACGGTGAAGTTCAAATGAGATCATTTTCGTGGTAACTTGCATGTTACAATTACATTGCAGCCGACGTCGTCCGTATGTCTGCCCTATGATCGATTACTCACTGCTAATAATAAACGCGCGCTGCCCTCTAGTGGGCGTGTTGCGATAACCCTAGCCCGAAGCCGCCAAACGGTCTAATGTTTCATGCAGGGCTGGAACGGGGTTCATAGTAATAACAGGTTTACGCTACCGGTATAAAATAAGTTGTACCTTTAAAAAAAATAAAAGTAAGGGATCATATCCAACTTAGTTATCATTTATCCTCTCCTACTTTGCCGTAATTAGGAATATTCACTGTTACCTTCTTTCAAAAAATAAATAGAACGTATAGAAATATATCAGCACATACAATCAAGAAAAAAGTGTAGCTTGTAGCTTTTAATTATATTTTATTTTTTTTTTTATTTTACGTTACACCGCTGCAGTTAACATGGTGTATGAACAAATGTCAGCACAGAAACAGCAAAAAACGAAAAAAAACTTCGTAAACCAACAAGAGCCAGATATGACGGCACCACAGTAACACAAGTAGTAAAATCCTATGAATGTTTTCTTCTATCGCATGGTATAATTCTTTCGCATAAACTGTCAAACTTTGAATGAAGATGGTCATGCGATGTTTATTGTGTAGAACTTATCTGTTCACTGGTGCATCAGAGTCGCTTGGAGCGTGCTCCAGGATGGACGGAAGGGGGGATGGATCTCAGTGGTGGTGGCAGCGATAACCTCTGACTCGGCCGGAGGACGAACGCTAGATAACGGCTGCGACTTTCAAATGAGAGCGAGTATTCTTTCGCTACAGATAAAGGTATGGAGCTTCGAGGATTGTTTTTAATCTTCAGGTTTTGTATTTGATCCGAATTATTAGGATTATACAATAGTGCTATTCACTTGATAATCAAATATTTCATATATTGATTGTTATCCGATAGTGGCTGTTTTGTAGTCACAAAACTGGTTATTCTATAAGTTCTTCAAATTCAAATCTATACATACCAAAACATTCTAAAGTTTTATAAAAATTGTAATACTCCATAGTAATAATAGGAATCAAATAGTTTGAGAGTCTTGAAATGTGGTCATATTCATATTTTTTAAAACGATCTACTTTAATTGTCAACTACTCATAGTTTGAAATCAGTCAAATCCATTTTTTATACTTAAATAAAGAATTTTCAACCTTATACTGATTTTATTTCACTACTGCGGTTCTATAGAATGCTATCATCCAGAAATATATTCACTGATTAAGGTTATCTCAAATGACTCCGTGTCAACTTAAGATACATCATCACTAATAATAATTTACATAAAAATCTTAACTCGTCGATAAGAAGGCTGGAAGTAGATGTATGTCTTGTCTAATTGATGTACGGTGCAATAGTACTATGAAATAATGTTTTACGTAAATAACTGAACTTAGGAGGTAAACATGCGTTATCGATAAAGATTAAATTGTATTGGTAATCTCGCAAATAAATAATTTGATTTGATTCCGACCCTGTCTAAACTTTACAGTTGACGTATAAGCTACGAACCGCTACGAACTTTATTTCAAGTTTTGTTCTGTTTAGAAGTTCTACTCAAACATCAAACAATATTCTGTAAAGAAAACCAGGGAGCCAATTCTGCTATTTACCATATCCGATGAATGATCATTCGCTCGATTAGCTCAAAGCGATATTTTTCGCATTCTCTTAAGCATTTTCCCTACACAATAATTGGACGGTACACTTTAGGTCAATGCAATGAATTTTCAATTATTGTGTAGAGAAAATGCTGAAGAGAATAGAAATAATTTTAAATTAAATCCAATTGCCATTCATTCATCGACCATTGTAAAATAGCAGAAACGGGGCCCAGTTCTACCAGTAAAATTTTCATAAATTATCGTTAAAAGCATAAATAAATAATAATCTGGAAGAAAACAATTAATTTTAGGCCAACTATAAAAACATGACAACCAACCAATAATATTTTTTAAAAAACATGACAAAATGAATAATTGGTGTTCTTAGTAGATATTTATTTTTTGCTTTTTTAAGAACAAAATATTTTATTAATCATGGGGTTATAACTTGTCTGCTATGTCAGTAATCTTTTACGCGGTGTTAAACGAATTGATGACTTCAGTGGTTTGTCGACAAAAAGAAAACCGCAGAAAACTTTTTTATTAGATTAATGAATGCTTGCTTAAATAAAACTAATGAAATCATCCATCATCAGTTTTCCGTTTGCTTGCATTTTGCTCTTGATAAACTACAAAGTAGCGGCGATAAGTTTCACACAGTTGAACTGAGACAGATCATAATACTGTAGACTTTGTGTTCTAAGATCAGCAAATGTTATCTTAGCTTATTTTCTTGTAAAACTATATAATTTACTGATTTGAGAAAAGATATCCTTTTCTCAACGCTGTAAATTTCATGATATTCCATTTTTTTATAGACTTGAAAATAATATCTTCAACCTGCTAACTAAACTGACGGCACACGACAGGGCAGCTTGTGAACACCAAGCTGCCATGTACTCTCACCGACAAACACCTCTCCGGTGTCATCCCTCCCTCCCTTACCAAAGCCGCGGAATCGCGCATGCGCGGCTCCAGAGGACGTCGCGTCGGTCATGTTACTGTAATGCTCAGCTCACATTGCCCGAGGGAGTACGCGTGGTATGACGTCCTCCCTTTGGCTTTGTCAATATACTATTGTAGTATTCGTGGTCTTTGCTCTGGCGACGTGTACAAATTGTACTATGATTCTTTTTGTTTGCATATAGAGAGCTCTAGACAAAAACAAAACAACGAACGATAACCTTAGAGCACGTTTTAATAACTAGTTTAACGCGTTTTACATAAAACTGGTTCTAGCCTAAGGTTATTTGGTTTAATGAAAACAACTGGCTCCAGCGTAGAAACAGTGACATTGTTGTAATTTTTAATGAGCATTTGATGCGTATTTTTGCGTCGCAAGAAATCTCTTTAAGCCTTAACACATTGGTGTTATCATTTAATGCAGTAATAAAACCTTTCTTAGGTACGGTAGGTTCCTGGTATATATTATACTAGCGACCCGCCCCGGCTTCGCACGGGTGCAATGCTGATATACTAAATACGCTACAGAAAAACTGTGAACGTTGTTTATAAAAAAACATAGCGGCCCGCTCCGGCTTTGCACGGGTTTAAAATATGTAACTCACTGAAAAAATGATAAAATCAATCCAGTAGATTTGATTTATTCATTTACTGCCTGTAGCCCGCACGCGTTTTTGGAGAACGATATCTTCGCTACGTTTCATCGATTTTTAATTTCTCGCGCGGAGATTTTAATATTACGATAACTCATTACCTATTCACTTTTTTGGTGTAGTGTAAAAGGCAATTTTGTTCTATATTACATGTATAATATATCTAAAATAATTTATTTGGATAAGGATTAATACTGTATTGTTAAAAATAGGTTCGTGAATAACCCATAATTTTACTGTATTAAGAAAACACATAAAAATGGTTATTGTGGGTTATCCTTGGAAGATAGACATTTACCACTTAAAGAGGTACAAACCCGCCATACATAGTTTTGTTGTAACTCAAAAGGTTTTGGCAGCGTTCTCGAGGAAAGCTCTCGAATGGCTTAATTTTTTCCGACATGTTTAACTAATATCGTTGTAATATTGTCAGTTTACACAAAACCTAAACTTATTATACACTAAAACCTTCCTCAAGAATTGCTCTATCTATTGTTGAAAACCGCATCAAAATCCGTTGCGTAGTTTTAAAGATTTAAGCGTTCATAGGGACATACAACATGATGACAGAAAAAGCGACTTTGTTTTATACTATGTAGTGATAGGTATTTTTAAATGGTACTGCTAATAAGGGACACTGGCATTTCATTAATTAATTCACTGATGCTCATGTGTTCTATTTAGAAAGAAACATGAAGCGATCAGTTTTATGTGGGTGAGAGGTCACTTAAGACATCGATACATTTGTATCGATTGACGTCATTATGTGGAAAATGCGTGACATTTTGTTTTAGCATCATTTTTGTTCGTGTCATGTATATTTGATAAGTTTACATCTATTACCTTAAAAGGGTCAACGTTTATTAACACAAAATAATATTTTATATTTAATTAACCGACTTCAAAAAGGAGGAGGTTCTCAATTCGACCCGTATGTTTTTTTTGTATGTATGTTACTCGATTTCTCCGCCAATTATGAATGGATTTTAATGATTCTTAAAATCCTTAAAGTTTGATAGGCCATCATTCAGAGGTGGTCCCATAAAAATTTTATAAAAATTGACTTAGTGGTTATTGAAAAAAACAACAATAACCAAAAAATATAGAGATTACGTCGTTGTTTGAAGATAAAATTCGGTATATATATGAAGTTTGCGGTCTGGAATTCGGGAAGTATGCGGTCTGGAAAATGTAATGGTGGAAAAGTGGTGGGAGACCAGGTCAAATTTTTATGGGACTACCTCTGAATGATGGCCTATCAAACAAAAAAAGAATCATTAAAATCCATTCATGGAAAATGTAATGGTGGAAGACCAGGTCAAATTCAACAACCTACAGAATTTATAACAGATTGAGTGGCAGCTTGAGAACAAATATTACTCAAAATCCTTCGCAGATTAAATATTTTATTATAAGGGGCCCATAGAAATAAGACAGAATCTTAAAACAAAAATTGATTTAGGAAAGAAGAATTTTGCGAAAGGACAGATTTATGTGGCCCTCAGTCGCGTCAAAACTATAGAAGGCATTGCCTATCTGATCTGGATGCAAGTAAGCTTTTAAATCGACCCCATGATGAGAAAGCTTTAACAGAAATGGCACGGTTGCGTAATCTTTCTAGCAATTAAGCGGTTCTCGTTCTCCAATATTTTTAACCTACTTCAAAAAGGAGGAGGTTGTGTTGTATGTTACTCGATTTCTTCGCCAATTATGAATGGATTTTAATCATTCCCTGTCCTCCGTGGCTGGCACCGACTCCAAAAATAACTGATTTTAAAATGTAAATAGTATGCATAAGTATCAATAATTTCGTTGATTTTCCTTTAGTGTTCTTTGGCTTATAATTAAAATATTATTTTATACTTTTTAGTTCAATTGTATATATTGTTAATGTAGACTTGAAGTTGGTTTTTTTTTTTTTTCAAAAATTAATTTTATGTAGAACATTTATCAGTCATCTACAAAGATTTATAAAATTCGTAATTTTCGGCTATCTTTCTCTCAAGCCTTTTAACTAATTGAAGAGTTGCTCTACAAAAGTGAAATCCTTGAGAGAAATATATACTTTTAGATTTCATGCAAATTATAATTGCATATTTTATTGACAAGTAAAATTACAATGAATAGGGAAGAACATCAAGCTTAGACTAAAAGGCGTCAGAGTGATTACTTCTGCAATAAATGTTTACTACAAGTTAATACCGCTAATGAGTAAACCGTGATTACTAACATCAGCAAATACTAATTATACCTACAGTGTGTTAAATTAATTTTATGTTGGATCCATGACGGCATCTTTTTTACAGTTAAGATTAAATAACGGGACGCACGTTATTGTTGAAGTCTAGTTTGTAATTAGTCATCTCCATTTAGCATTAAATTTAATTTTTACAAACAAGGGGCTAACCCGGTTCTTAACATAAGTCATTACCTTTGGTATGTTTTAGAATGATTAAGTTATTGTCGTATTAATCACGCTATAATCATTACAATAACAGCCACTATTTATTCTGTAGATACCTACATTTTAAAAATTGATTCAGATTTTAATTTTTCCAAACTCAAACGAATCGCTTTGATGCGTTGAAGTTACAAGCCAAACACACGAAACTGGTTTAAAAGGAATCCGTTCAGAAAATTGAAGTTTTCTATGTAGCTAATAGCTGTCCCAGCAAACTTTTTAATGAGTTCTAGCGAATAATAAAAATCGTGGTTTTTTAGACCTACCCAAAGCTCACAAATCTTGATGAGAATCGGTCGAGCCGTTTCGGAGGTGTTCAATTCCGTACACCGTGACAAGAGAATTTTACATAATATATTAGATAATGTAACATTGATTGGCCTCTGTGTAAACGATCCAGTTTCAAAATCTAGTTTGTCGTCATCATTCTAGGTCTCTAATGGTTTAAAATAATAATAGGTAAATCGAATGTTTCCAGAGGTTTAAGTGTGTCATATTTTTAACCGTTAGCTAGCGACTTCTGCTCAGAACTTATAATGCACGTGTTTTAATTTAAGCTTTAATGTAATTCTTAATTGCATACTATGTCCAATTAATTAACCACGCGTTAAGTATTATTAAACACAAAGCAATTAGCTTATAATCATAATAAATACAAAACATTAAATATGTAGTTTGTTAACTGTAAATATGCTATTTTATCCTTTTAAAATTCAGGTAAACTTACTTTGATGAGCTTTTTAATGAGCTTAACTTCTCAAGAGTAGTATCTTGATATCCTTGTGCCGATGTTTTGATATCTTTTTCACAAAAGTATGACTCAGTCACTCCTTAGCTAATAAATATCCCACCAAACCATCACTGAAGTCGAATAATGCCCACGTTGCACACCGTTGAATAATCGGAAGGCTTGCTTAGAGCTTTAAGCATAAATACGGTCATATTTTTGGTAAAATGTTGCTTTGTTGTATTACTTTACTTACTCATTTGTAAACAATTTTATTGTGACCCCGTTTTGCGGACTGCTTGAGTGTTGTTTCGATTATAACACCCTATTCCTTTTTAAGTTACCAGTTAAAAAAATACCCGGGGCCCAATACCGAAATTATAATGGGCGATGAATGAATGGCAATTAGATTAAATTTGACGATATTCGTATTCTCCTAAGTTTTGACAACAAAATAATTGGATTTCAATTGACCCTATAAAGTCAACAAGTATGGCTTAATATTTTTATTTGCAGTCGGTTGTATGTTTTTGTTCATTAACATATTTTTAGGTGCAGTAATTTAGGAGCTTCGCAGCTAGACAAATACACGTTTTTTTAAACTTCTAATTGAACTAAAATTACATCAATATAAAACCATTCATAATGTAAAGTAGAAAAAAACTACTTGAGTATTAAGTGCAGACGGCAACTTTTTTTTTTTTAAGATACCTATGTCCTTCATTTCGATAATACATATATTATAAATAATTAAAAATATAAATTCATATGTTTCCCTATTTATCACAAGGATAAATCATTATCATTGTTCGGGTTTCTCCTACTTTCAAAGGAAAATGTCATTCTCCTTAGCATTCCGCTGACATCGGTTATTATTTTGTGTTTCTCTTTCAAATAGTGTTGTACCTTTTTCGATGTTTTACTGGTTAATATTTTTATATTAACTAGTATATATTTTTATCGATCCGAATATAGAATATAGGTAGGTCAAGATTCATCAATATCTAGTCTTAAGTCTAGTCTGAAAACTGTGAGTTGAATTTTATCATTAAACTAAGAGGTTACAAGGTAATTACAAGGTACAACATACAAAGTCGTAGGACTGTATAATATTACCAATTCGCTGCATATTTAATAATATCTACAGTATGGGAATTTCAAGCCTTTAGTGTATCAAACACGATTAATTCGTTCCTAAGACCATTATTGCAGTTATTACTCCAGTTGGTGGTTTTGAAAACTAACTAATCATGAACAAACAAAAAAAAAAAGATTTTTAGAAGAACAATCCTGAATATTAAGAATCCCTTTGACATTAAAGAATCGTAGTAAATTATATAGCTTTTGATTTAAGGAAAATACGTCCGTAAACAACATCGCTTCCATTGCCCCAGCACTTAATCGCGTAGCATACGTACGCCATTTAAGATGCGCGGGAGTTTATAAACAAAGCCGGTGTCTCCGACTGGGCAGTGACTAGCCGGCAATCTTGGACGTTGGACTAAAACCCGGTCTTTTACCGAATTAAATATTAACAAAAAATGGGCAAGCTACACGTTTTATTCGTAGTTGGTAAGTTACTTTTTACTTTAACTTGTATGATGTAGAAGTTTTTGTAACTACGTTTTTTATGTAATCGCAGGTAGTTTTGGCGACTTCTAAAAAAAGAGGTTATTCTTTTTATATTAATTTTGTTCGAGTCATTGCTATAAAAAGTGTTTGTTTTATAAATAAACAACAGTAACGAATTATTTTAATTAGATTAAAATAATAATCATTTTAATCGAATTATAATAAAATTTTATTCCGATAAAAATAGATTGCCTTTAAATAAAAGTTTTAGATTCTACCATTTATTTTAATTAACTTATTACTTGATTAAAGCTTTTTTTTTGGAAGTTGTCGATTGATATATTAATATATAATGGCAATTAACATATTAACAGATTTAAAAAATAATTTATTTCAAATTGACATATAATATAAAACATATTGGCTAGAGATTGTTGGTTTGTATCAAGAACTTATAATATCTTATACATAGTTATATTATTTAGATAACATAAGATATGCATTAACATGTACATTATTTTCAAATCATGCGAATAGTCTAATATTCCTTTCTTTATTTTTGTGCATCTTTTAGTTTAGCCATACAAACATTTAAATAATATAATTATGTGTAGGTATATACCTATATTATGTCTACACATTCAACGACATTTGTTCACGACAAATTTATCCTTGAACAGGACATTGCCTTTACTAAATGGCAGTGCTCTAGGTCATTTTTTTTTTCAAAGTCTTTATTTTTCTCATATATATTGATGAAGTCCTTATGATTATTGTTACAACTTACACTGGTGGCTGGATCATTCCAATTTATAAGGCGGACTCTGGGCCTTCTGTTGAATTTTATTTTATTACTAGCTGACCCGGCAAACGTTGTTTTGCCATGTACATAATATTATATTATGTTATATCTAGAAAAAAAAATGCTATCTAAACAACAAAACTTTACCATTATAGCTGTTGAAAAAAAAAATAGCGCAAGAGAGTGTACAATATTCTTAGTCCGTCTTTAGCCAATAAAAACAAACTGGGTGGTTTTAAAAACATGGCTTAGATTTGAATTAGTTTAGCTGGCTTCAATCACATGTTTCATTATTTTTTTATGACAAATCGGGCGCCACTACAAAGCCGTGATGGGCTTATGTTAAGAAGCAGAATAATCGGAGATCCAAACTTCAGTTCAAATGATGTGGTGGTATGGCTATGGCTGGCAAGTTCAATAAATTTAAAAACTCAATGGGATAATTCACAGGCTTGTTGTATCGCAAATTGCATCGATAGATTTGTATGACACTAAGTCCCCAAGCAACAATGTCAGATATTTAGCTACCAAGATCGCTCTTTCTGCTTATGTACTACTTATGTTTAGCATATTGTGTAGGTAGTCGGGAAAAATGTGTGTCATTGTGCAGAAGCCTACCTGTAATTTGATGAATCTAGTATTTTCATGTACAGCAACTTTCCTATTGCCAATATCTCACAGTTCTTTAGAGGAAGTATCAGCGGATGGATCCTGAAGTATTTCAACGCGCATGTTCATCGTCAGTTGTACACACTGCATATACCCAAACAACATCGTCTAATGAAGTCGTATCAGCAAGTCATGTTATGTGTATCAGCATGTCATGATAATTCGATAAGTAATATATTTCGTGAAACTCGGGGCTATTTGAAGCAATAATGAGGTGTAAGGTGGTAAGCTTGGGCTTGCACTTGAAATGTCGGCATGAAATAGACTTCTAAAATCTATTCCTCGGAAATACTGTTGTTCAAGAAATATTTTGACTGTGACTGCTTGACAGCGATCTTAATATTTCTGAACATTTTTTTAATATTTCAGTATGTACTTTCCCATCTGATGAACAAATTTTGCACCATATCTGATGCACCCCGTTCCTTATCAACCTAAAGAAGGCCACCATGGCTTACGGCGATATTTTGAGACACATCCGATACGTCAGATGATTTCAACAGTATTCAGAGAATGTCGAAGGCGATCAGAATTCTAACTAACGTTGCCCTTTTCCCTCCCTCCAAAAATTCTTTTTTTCTCACTTACTAATTGATTATGAATATTTCGTTGTGTGAATGTTCGGTACAATTTGTATCTCGGGCATTAGTTAGTCGTGCATGACGTTCATGACTTGTTTTAAAGGACCTGTAAGTGGATGTGCGAATTTGCTGAGAACTGAAGTATAATTCTCTATTAGTCAACATCTCCAACTCACAGTAAAATGCGTCACGTTCACGATCAGCGGACAGTCGCGCATCATTTTGCGTTTTGCACTTGCCTCTAGAGATCTAGAAGTAGATGCAAAGATACGCCGAGTAATCAAACGCAATTTCTACGGAGCGAGTTGCAGCCTGATGTCCTCAAACAGCATCAAGTCTTTTCTTGGGATTCTTCTTGGAAGATTCTTGGGATCATAATATATGATCCTCAATCCTTTAGCTCCTTTGGAGAGTTGGGAAAAATTGACCTCTTCCTAAGCATGGCTATAGTTTTATTGTGAAGATACTTGATCAATTAAAATCTAAGTGACTTGACGGGCTACTACGTAGGTTTTATTGTATGTGAAACTATAAAGACTTCTTTTAATTTACATTTAAATTAAAAGACAAAACTAAATGACATGACAGGCATCAAAATATGTCAAACGTTTGACAGGAAAGTAGGTAGAGCAAGGTAAAGGCACCTGATTCCGCGGTGTTTTCATTATAACTTAATAGACCATTGAAAACTGAGTATTTATGGTATCTTTTTTTAGAATTGGATATTTTATTAGAAGTGTTTATCAAACCTGAAATATAATCACAGTTCCACTATAAAAAAGATTAAATATGAGTCTGTGGCTCCTTATTTCGATTTTAAAATTCTAATTCCGATGAATTTGGTTCCCTATTTCGAGTGTTTAAAATATAAAGGAAAGGAGGTGGGGTGAATTTTGATTTTTTAACATTATGTATCTTTCTTCCAACCTGTTTTCCTTTCTATTTATTGTCTTTGGATTTTAAATCAGTCTTTTTATCCTCAATTTGTGAAGAAAATACTCAAATGTAATGATAAAAAATATAAACTTTCCAATATTTCAACCTAAAAAAAACTTACACTAAAGCATCATTTGCTCTTATAAATATGAACAGCTAAATCATTAAGTGAATAATGTGTCGTGCACACAAAATCAACTTGTAAATTGCTTTGATAACACCTTTCTTGTTAATACATCGGAACATGGTGCCTTTACCTTAATAAATTAAATTTGTTATTTTTTTCGTCTTTTCCGCATTTTTTTCGTATTTTCTAACCGTTTAAACCTACCCTAGACTTCTATGAATATTTCAAGACTAAAAAAAGCCAAATCGGTTCAGCCGTTTTCGAGTTTTAGTGAGACTAACGAACAGCATTTCATTTTTATATATATAGATAAGGTGGCCTCTATAATAGGTACTTAGCTAAATCCGGTTAGACTGGAAGCCGACCCCAACATGGTTGGGAAAAGGCTAGGCCGATGATGTTGATATACCACATTAATAGTTTCTATAGTTAGTAACAATAGTTTTTTATTTTATTTGTGAAGTAAATTAACTTCGTTCATTTCAGCTCTTTTTACAAGCGGCGCGTTTGGCCAAAACGAAGACACAAATGAAGAGTTAGAAGATAGGTATGGTCGAAACATGGCTCCCATTCAAAATTTCTACCCAGGACAAAATCAGTTTCCCGGGAAAAATCTCTACTCCTGGCAAAATGTGTTCCCCTGGCAGCAATTTCCACAGGATCCCAAGCACCCTAGACCGGATCAGTACCCCAGTCCGGACCAGTACCCCAGACCAGACCAGTACCCCAGACCGGACCAGTACCCCAGACCAGACCAGTACCCCAGACCGGACCAGTACCCTAGACCGGATCAGTACCCCAGACCGGACCAGTACCCAAGACCGGACCAGTACCCAAGACCAGACCAGTACCCCAGGCCAGACCAGTACCCCAGACCGGATCAGTACCCCAGACCAGACCAGTACCCCAGACCGGATCAGTACCCCAGACCAGACCAGTACCCCAGACCAGACCAGTACCCCAGACCAGACCAGTACCCCAGACCAGACCAGTACCCCAGACCAGACCAGTACCCCAGACCGGATCAGTACCCCAGACCAGACCAGTACCCTAGACCGGACCAGTACCCGCCACCGACCCCCACTACAGCGTCACCTATTGACAGGTGTGTATCTAGATACGCGGGAGCGTGTCGAGACAAGGTCAAGTAACGGATGCCGAGCAGTACCGTGTGTAACCCCCTCATAACTCAAAAACTATTTTACATAAACATGTCAAACTATATCGAGACTTGCTAGATAAATGTGTACTCCAAACATTAACATATCTCAAACGGCTATTTAAATATTTACGTTCAAAAATCATCATTTTTCCACTGACTAACCCATATTCAACTGACCAAAATATATTATATATCATAATTCTAACCCAGTTCCAGATGACATAGAAAGTTTTTTGACATGGAGAACTGAAAATTGTTTTTTTTTATAATTTTTCATTAAATTAATTCCATTATACACCGTGATTTTTTAGTCGTCTTACAAAAACAGCCCAGATCATGTATCCAATGACTAGAACACGTTCATGATAAAAAATAGGTATTTATGAGATTTGAATAAATTTAAAATGCAATTTTTATTCAATATTATGATGCAATTCGTGTTTTTTTAGTAACACAGCTCTGTTGCGAGCACGGTCCGAGCCTTGTAACAATGGTGAGGGGCGCAAGCGGCGGCGTTTTTATCATTTTTAAAAGTATTTTCAGATTTTTCTTGATTAATTATTATTTTTCTTCGTACTTATTGTCTTAGTTGATGATAAAAAAAAAATCGCGCCTAGGGGCATTTTACGTCGGATACATGAACTGGGCTCCTTGTGTTAGATGACTAAAAAATCACCGTGCATATTTACTGCCTGTAACTATAAAATTAAATAATTTCTGTACAAAGAGGTACTGTACATATATAAACGAATTATATTATAGCCTTCGCAAGTTCTGAACCTATTACTTTACGATACTAAAAATTTGTCTTGCTGTTAGAAACTAGCCATGGAACATAATTTATTCGTATATGAGAACTAGCGTAACTATTATCCTTCTTTATAAGGAGAAATGATATTTCATGTTAAATATAAATAAATGAATTTCAGGACTGACCATTGAACTCGACACACATTTCGATCTAACTCTTTTGTCGTTGAAGTCAACAACAAAGGCATAATATATAGGAGTTATATCATAATTCTGAACTTGGTTATCATTTCACATTTATGTTTTTGATGAGATATAACAGACAATAATTCTTTAATCAATTTTATTTACAACTATCTTGACCCTCTTTCTGACCAAAGAGGTCCGAGGTAAGAGGTCTTTCTGAAGCCATAGTGGTGCATCAAGTCAATCTAAAAATGAGCTTTCTTTTCTTTTTTTTATTATTGTAAATTCACTACTTTTTTTTATTGTCGTCTTTGGTCACTTTTTTCTCCCTACGTGATTTCTAAGAAACTTTTAAATAAATTACAGGCCATCAACTATGCCGCCAGCCATTCTCCTCTGCATCACCGCATGTCCAGTAACATCTGAATACAACCCAGTGTGTGGAAGTGATCGCGTGACTTACAGTAATCCTGGAAGGTTGGCTTGCGCTAATATGTGTGGCGCTAGTAAGTATTCAACAATAATTACAATATTAGACTAAGAACAAGCTAGTTTCCATAGAAAGAGTGTAGTGTGAAGTAAGGTCAGTTCAATTCGGACCATGTCTTATTAATTAGCCAGATTCTGTTTACTTTCGCTGTCCATTGATTTACTGTTGCAAAGTAAGTGAAGTGACCAACATGACCTATTTTAATTCGAACTTAGGTTTGGTCGACGCAGATGTCTCTCTTTTAATTGAATTTTGTTGTCTCTTGTGTAACACTTTTAGGTTAAGTAGCTTTTTACCCAAACCGTGCGTACGATGAGGGTCAGCAATTTTTGATTTCTTGAAAAGTAGAAATATACTTAAAAGAAACTGGCACAAGAAACTGTAGTATTTAATTAATCTTTAACATTTATATTAAAATTAATATATCTTTAACATTTATATTCCACCTCATTCTTATAGATTTTATGAGCCGGTTCAGTAGATAACGTGGGCGGCTTTTCCTTGATTATAATGGT
Organism: Trichoplusia ni; assembly: GCF_003590095.1. Taxonomy (NCBI): domain Eukaryota; kingdom Metazoa; phylum Arthropoda; class Insecta; order Lepidoptera; family Noctuidae; genus Trichoplusia; species Trichoplusia ni. The sequence goes on from NW_020799911.1 coordinate 27,001, forward strand.
CAAATACTATTTTTTTATGCATGTTGACCATAATGAAAGACCTTGTGATTAAACAACTGACATTATATATATAAAACGCCGTAATTTAAATGAATCACATAATGTTACCTATGACCTTAGAGAAAACCTTAAGAGTCCTTATTTATAAATACTGGGATTTACCCTATGACGTTATTATAGATCTTGGATTTCTTTGATGCAGTTTGTTTAACCCATTAGTCTAATTTATTTTTGAATCGTATGCCTGAGTCAGGCTATAAGGCCATTGATTGTAAGTAGGTACGTCATCTTCATCTAGTTACTATTAAAAAAATATTTATATTATTCTATTGGTTACAAAATGCATAATTCTGCTTTTGAAGTGCTAAAGTAAAAAAGTTCTCATAGGAACTTCTTTGTTTTTTTTACCGGTAGAACACACGCTGTTACGTATAGTAACGACAGATATTTATAGTATAAAATATTTTTTTTTATGAAGTTGGTATTTTCAGAAACAAACTTATTTCTAGGGCCATTGATTGTGTTGTAGGCTTCGGTATATTAGTACTAACAATAAATCCATTGTAGTCTATATTTGTCTACCTACAAATGCACCTTCCTCATAATAAATCACTGCTTCTAAGGCAATTACTATAAACTACATTTACACAATATGTATTCAAAATAATTGCCAATTGTTACTTCGTTAATATGAGGAAAATATAACTCTATAATTTTCTATGAAATATATATATTACACAATGAAACATGTTATGAACAGGTGTGACGAACCTATTGTTTAAACCTATTATTGTTTTTCAAGAGGATATTACTTAATAACAATGTTATATGGATTTTAACAGAATTAGGAATTATAATTTACATTAGAAAATATATTTTATCATAAGACAAGTAGTGTTGATTGAAAAGACGGTTTAGTTTTGCATAGGTACATTTTAAAGTTAACAATACTTAAGTTACTAATTCAAGATCAAGACAATTGGAGAGGAGCTCATAGCGTTCATGTAGACTAAATCCTCAAGGTACATAAAACGTTTTTAAACAAACGCAGGCATGTTTTGCAACCGCTGTGTTACAAAATTGTCTTTCTTTCTTACCATGTTAAGGCGTTTTTTTTTGATATGACCGAAGTCAGTGTCAACACATAATTATGCAGAGTATTATACAATAAAACAACTGAAATATCATTAAACAATGTACTATTTTATTTATTTGTAATTTTCAGATGTCACTTTGCTCAGACAGGCGCCCTGCCCGACTATGCAACCGTTTACCGCACAGTAGACCGTTACCTATTACCTGTATTCAAATGATTTAATAAATTATAAATTGCAACCTACTCCACTATTTAATATCCTTAACCTAAATTACAATAACTCTTAAGGTAGTTAGGTTATAAAAAAACCAAAAGGACGAGAGAGAAGTTTTATAAGTTTTCATTTAGTTTCACAGTTCCTTTTGCCTGTTATCACAGAATCTATTGAATGAAATCTGAGAAACTAGTCGGGCTACCCCGATAAATACGCCTGAGTAAACCGTAACATCATTTAATAAATAGATCCGCTGATCTAATGCTGATGCTGGCAGTAGCCACAGTAACTCCGCAATATAACAATTGTATCCGTCGAGTTTTGGCCCGTTTGATTGGTTTTAACGAGTATTTTGGTCCTTTATAAACCTTATACGGATAAATGTTTTTTTTATAAGACTTCTCATGCCATTGAAAGTACTAAACCTATTAATGAGATACACTGTTTTCATTACATAGTTATTTATCAGTCATTTACAATGAACTGCAAACTGTATAAATATATCTTAGTCACGTTGATAGAAAATGCAAAGAATATTAATCATTCACTTACCATTTACAAGATTATGAGCCAGCAACTAGACTACTATCAATTGTTAACTTAACCACTAGCTTTTTAAGTAAGAATTTGCTATTGGAAAAGCTACGATGCACTACACGTCACAGAGCGGCAACTCTCTTATGTAAACAGGTGGAAGAAGACCAAACTTAATGCTTTTATCGCTTTTCATTTTCTAGGTGTTGGAATATCTCGTAATTTTAAATGTAACCGTAGGTTACCTTATTTACCGACTATGTTTATGTTAAGGTACAGTGTCTCGTTGCTATGACACTATTAAATGGCGTGTGGAAGCCTGGTATCGTTTCATCAAATGTCCGAGCAAGTCTAAAGATATATTACAATTTATTGATTTTTGTCCATATTCGTAAACAGCTCAAAAACCATTGTTTATTATCATTTGACATTTTGCTAATACTAATAAATGTATTTTGCACTTATAAAATCAATTAATTTAATTAATTTAGCATCAGTTAAGAAAGAGTCTTTTTTTTCAAGCTTCCAAAATTAGAACTAAAAAAGTATAATAAAAAAATTAGAGGATAAAAAACATTATCAAGCTGAGCGAATAGCTGAGACTTTTTTCGTATAAAAATAATTTTCTAAATTACGGAAGGAATTTATATTAAACTGACATACATTTTAAGAGTCGCCTCTAGTTAGTAACTACCCGTATAGGGGCAAGTGAAGTAGCCATTTGGCTTTGATAAACAATATTCAATAGAAACCTTATTAACACTTCGACAAAATCAGTGCGAGTAGTGACACACAGACTAGGAACTAGACATGCATGTTTGTTCCTTAGTTCAGTATATCATGTATCAAAAATGGATATGCAGCCTGCTTAAGAATGTTTTTCCTTAACCATCTTACAGCAAGATATGGACCAGATTTTTGTGGATAACAAAACATTCTAAGCAGGAGTTGAAATAAAGCAATCGACGTTTTGCATAAATTGATTAATTGACGTGGTATCTCTAAATCAAACCACTTGGCTACCCGTACAATCAAATTGTCACCCACAATGCTGACGGCATTAAAATAACAGGTTATTGGTTATCTCCATTGATAACATAAGCGATCACCTTGAAAATCACGCTAAATTATAACGGTCAAAGCCTCAAAGCATTAACCACGCTCTAAGGTCAAAGCGCCAATTTACTATCAGCTTGACGCGTCGGTGACTAACTTGATCCACTAATTTGGCATTTTATCTAATTTCAAAAGGACTTAAAGGCTGATTCAAACATTTGCCAAGAAATGTTAGAAATAAGGTGGAGGTATTGATTTACTATGAAACTGCATAGTTCGTATTCGTCATCACAAATATTTTCTCACGTACAAGTTCATGCATATGTCATGGTGAATGTTGACTTAGTTTGAACTAAATTAATTTCATTATGACTATGTTCTGGAATTCTGTAACAAAAGTGATACTTATTATTAGTTTAAAGAAACGTTTAATATCAAATAAGTACTTAAAAATAAAACTTAAAACGATTTAAAAATGGTTAAGATACTAAATGAATTCTAAGATTTGCGCTAGAATACAAATGGTGATGGTATTTAAAACTATAGATTACATAATAATTGTGTACCATAAACCAGAGATATTTAATATTCTTTTCCAGCCTTGATATTGGGTTTATGATTCCGATTCGTAAAACCCTGAATATTAACCAAATTTTTCAAAAACTTGACCATTCATTTGGTTTTCTCTTGGTTTAATATAACGGAATTAAAGATTTATAAGTCTTTAGGTAATCTAACGTCTAATTTGTATTCGGGAATTTTGTGGAAATTCCGTCTGGCCTTACCACTTGTTCGAAGGTTACTTCAAAATAGGATGTTAGTGAGTAACCACAATGCCCATCACGCAACGCAAAAGTGAATCACTGGAACTCCTTCTGTTATTTAAATATGATCAGATAAATAGTATGTAGGTTTTCTCTTTAAAGCTTGTGTCAGAACTCTCTCAAGCTATATAGCACCACTTTTCCTCTCACTTCATTATTTAGATTCTAAACTATTATTTAATGTCCTTAATTAACATGCAACTTAGGTCAACTTCTGTTTGCCCAAAACACAAAACCTTTAAAAACATTCTTAATTGCTTCATCGATCACATTATTAATTTGTAGTACTTTTTTCCTCTGTAATATGCTCCTATTTAATGAACCTGGTGCTAAAAAGTACAGCCGAAGCTAAAGTCATGACCAGTTGGGCTATTTACGTACATCCGACGTTGCTTCATTTACACATAATCTCCTTGTTTATATTCCTTTTCCAAACCCTAGGCCTTTAGAACGACACGACTAGTATCAGGTTTAGTAACCCGTATCTCGTTGGCGTCGTCCTTGTTGCTTCCAACGTCAGGTTTACGTCATTCTATGTAAGTTTAATGCTCTATCGCACATTTATTTATATCTCCAGTTTAAGGGTGCCTACTGCAGTGCATGCAACGTAGGCATTACTTCCATAAAAGTTTATCAATATTGTCCTAGAATAACACTTGTGAATTCCCAGTTCGTGTTATTTCGATATTTGATTGTGGTTGGTTTTAATTTACCGTATTTAATTTAGTCTTTGTTATTTTTAAACCTGTTACTGGGTTCATCAATCACTAGTCTTTGTGACTGGTAACAGTTAGTCTAAGTCTTGTTAAATTATAGTCTGTATTTTATAAATAGAAAGTCCAGTGTACAGTTCGTTTCCCATTGTTTCTTCTCGTTTGATGCTAACTATCAATATTACATGTTTCTTCTCAGATTCGTATTTCAGTTATCAGAAATCATGTTTTTGTTGAACCACAAACTGCATCTCGTGATGTAACGTCTTATCAGTTATCTTTTGGCATATAGTTAACAGGTAACTGACCAAACTAAAATGATTCATTTACAAGTGGAAACAAGTTTTAGGAGGAAAATAAAGGTAGTGGGGAGTTGTTTAAAAACACAATATGATCACACGTGTTTGAAAGAATCTGATCATTTCGCGAATCGGCCTCGAATGTATCGCATGAGAGTGAATAAATAATAAGTGTATTTGACATAAATGTTAGTGTCAATGTGACGACATGAAGTGTATTGTTTATATTGGTAAGTGAAGACGGATTTCGATTGTGAAATAATAATTATAGGAATGTAACATTTTGATTACCGGAATT
>NW_020799912.1:0-28971 GCF_003590095.1 Trichoplusia ni
AAATACGTAATTTCAGATTTCGTGCGCAAAATTCAACAATTAAAATCAATGTTTTGATGACCAATTATCGGCAAAAAACCTATCGGAAGATTAGATGAATAGTTGGCCGTCTCTTTTAGAAAAAAGCAGCTCAAATGACTCTAAATCAGTCTTTATCGATGCTGAACTTGGAAATTGATCTCGCGGGTTACGTTTACTGGCGGGGAATATTTATTTCAGTCTATTTAGCACCCACAGCTTACACCCACGGGACAATAAATCATGCGGGAGTGTACCAAGCGTTGGTGTGACGGCACCTATGGAAAAGGACTCGCTATTCAGAAGGTCAATTTCCCTGGTTGGCGTATACAAATCAGTGCAAAATTTTGAAAATATTCATATTTTTTGTCATTTATTTAGGATTATTTAGTATGTAATCTGAAGATACGTTTATGAAACGCCGGTCAAGTAGATACAAATAAAATCATCAATTAATATAAAATTAAAATGCGCTTATTCTTCCCCAGATCACTTAACACATACTGAACAATAATTCTCAGCAATATTCAAAGACTTTGCTTTAATAACTGTTCTATTCACGGAGATTAATGACAATTATTGTCTGGTGCAGACAGCTCGTACGTCATCGGTTGCCATAGAAATAGATATTATAGTTTGTTCTACATCAATTGTTTTGTCACAAATCAAACTGACTGATAATGGAGTTTGAACCGATGATAATATCAGGTTAAATATGAACTCGTCTGTTTTCCATTGTCAGTATAACAGATATTTGTGTATTTTGAGCGGCTTCCGTGCATTGTTTCAGAAGACACGTGATAGCTTTGGTTATTAACTTGTGAACCTACGTTTGTGGACTAAAACTAGTAGTCTATCATAGTATTGAGTCTGTAGTGTGATTTAATCTTTAAGTACCTACCTATTTTTTTTTTACTGTTTGAGTGATTGATCTGATTTACCGGACACTACATTATAACAGTAGAGAGTACAAAGGTACCTACTGCTTATTTCTTTCGGCACATCTTCAAAAGGAGAAATTTAATAGAATTGTTAATTACTATTGAGATAAGAACTTATATTTTTCAATGACAATTAGTCTGTATTATGGTACCCTATTAGCTGCTTCTAAGTAAATAGTTGTTTGTAAATAGTACAGATTAGTGAAGCCATTATTTACGACAGTTTCCTATTTTCCCCTTGATCCGTCGTTATATAATAGCTGTTACGTCGTTTTATTTTTATCTCTTCCGCGTTCGATTACCTCCATCCTTACAAACAACGAAACAAAAGTACTTTTTAAAATGACGCAATAGGGATGATGACTGGGTATAAAAAGAAAAAATCTCATTAGTCCCTCAGTTAGATATTGAAAAGTATGGGACACGTATTTTTTCCTTTTTCAGAAAAAACAGAATTGACAAAGATTAACTGCTTTAAAGTTTAGGAGAGGGGGCTTGTGACGTAACGATATGGTAAAATTTATACTCAATCGTGACGTAACGCGTAAGTTTCATTCACTTTAATTTGGTCAATTTATGTTTGCGGGACGAATTAAAAAATACGTATCCATTATTATACAAAAAACTACAAGACAGATACTGCAAAAAAAAATTGTCATCATGCCTATTCAGGACATTATTTTAAACTTTTGGATCAATGAAATCTTCTATTGGTTTGTCAGACAGGTGTCCCAGACGGGCTGTACTTGTTTTCCAATGGACAATTCTTTTAATTCACATGCTACTCTGAGTTCGGAAAAAATGTATGAGATATAAAAGTAAATGGTTTCATTATTATTATTTAAAAACACTAACATTAAAAATGTAACTAGAAAGATAAAGCACTTTTATTTATCATACCTTTATAAAAAAGGACGCATGTGTTTTTGATTGTCTTTTTCAGTAGGTAATAGAACCCCAGTAGTGGCCAGAGTGGTTCTGAGAATAAATTGAACTAATAAACTATGCCATAACATGACCAATCATCGTAACTTTAATTCTTAGTGTTTATGTGTACTACGTCGCCAACAAATAACATTTTTATTGCACGCGACCTTCCGTATAATCTTATCGTGGTATCAAATGTATCATTATATTAGTTAATGCGAGCGTTTTATGAGCAGGAAGTCGTTGCAAATCCAGAAGTCCAGAGTTTTGGTATTTCTATTAGGAAATCCTCTATTAACAGATAAGTGAGTCCTGTCAATGCGAAGACGATAGACCTACTTTCAAACTGGTTCTTCACGCTTTAGTAAAAGGAGTAGGTAAGTGCCTGGATATGTGATAGAAACCGATTTAGTTAATAATTCAATCTAAGTAATTTAAGTATTTTTTAGGGTCTACAGAGTTTATACAAAAAGTTTTAAGTTAAAGAATTTTTGGCGGATTAAAAAAAATGAAAAAATGTAAGACTAATGCAGTCTAAAAAAATATTATAGTACTTAGATGGAATTATTAAATAAAAATTAGTAAGTATTCCCTATCGAAATATTTTATAAAAAGGAGAACCATATTGTTTATAGAAAAACAATAATGACTTTTCAGAATCATTCAATTTCAATCACTTCAAGAGGAAATGTTGAGAGAAACAATTAGAACCTAAAACGGAAACTGCAATTTCTATATCTGTCCAGTAAGAGGAAAATAAGATTACAAGAACGATATTAGATATTAAAAGAAATCTGAGTTATAACGAGAACGCTGACAAACGCTCTCGGCCCATTTCCTATAAACCTTGGTCGGGTCTGCTGACCTTACCGATGTTTAATGTATCCTATACACTCTGCTTCACGACCACGAATATTTTACACTGAGAAACATAGATCAACAATATGGAAAATTTTATACTAGACAGTGTTCTTTTTTCGTTAATTTAACGAACAATTACAATGACTTGAATCTAGAAGGCGTATAGCTTCAAATAAATAGATTGGGACACAGCCATAATGTTAATTAAGTACATGAAAATGCGACGAATAAACAATGTTATAACGTGGGAAACTCCAGGGCATCACGTGACCGTAGTTGCTGTCTAGCGACAAGAGCGAGATGAAACTAGAACGCTTTAAACCTTGGATGATATTGCCGTGTTTGAATGTGAAAATTAGCATGTGTAGTATTGATGACGTACAGCGCTGTCGAGTGGAAAACGTATGTACATATGGCGTACAACAGACGCAAAATGGAGCTCGAGCATTAACGCTAGGTCGAGCGAACAGGGATCTACTAGACCCGACATCTGCAAATAAGTGGCAATTACCAACATGGGCAATGTACCGGCCCACTGCGCCTACCAGACGTCCTTGATTGGAGAACAAGTAACGTACCACATTAATCTAGTCAAATCAATTCGTAACACATGAGAGTCCACTTTGACTGATAATAACGTATTTAAATTCAAGGATATTTTTCGTCGATATGCTGCGATTCGAACAGGTTTTAAATATAGAAACGACAACATTTACCTAAACAACAAACGCGCTCATTTGTTATCGAATTTAAAGAGGATGTTGTAATTGTGAGCGACGCTTGTTCATAAGCGGCGTTAAGATTATTCCGCAATGTCGCACCACACATACAGTGTTGGTATACGTAACGCATGCTTTCTCAGGCCCCAAGGTTGCGACAGGCGCGGTTGCGAGAACGAACCAGCCTTTATAGGTAACACACCTACTTATTCGCAAGCGCAAAATGCTACATGAGTGCCGACAGGTCTATTATGTGTGTCCCACTTAAGAACCGATCGATATTTGACACAGAAGAGCAACCCAAGCGAAGTTGTTTTAGCTAAAATACTAAGGATTCCTTAGTACCTTGAGCCATAATTAGGAGCAGAAATAATGACTAGGGAGAGTTTATAATGGTTTTACTTTGAAACTTGTAACTTTTAACTGCTATAACACAGTAATTTAAGAACAGCTGTTTTGGGTAAAGATGATTAGACAGAATTTATTTTAAAACTAAAAAATATTTTGTTTTACCTACTGTAAGCATTAATAATGGAAAATAAATTAATCGACCAATGTTATATTTGGCACGGTGCACGTTTGTTAATACGTCAGGTGGTGAAGACAATGCGTATTCAACTTAAAACGGCACATATAATTGTTACTAAAGGACCATTGGCATCGCAAGTAGGTAGAAAATTAATCGTTTCTGGCGACAGATCGTTTGGCACGTGATACTAAGCCCATGTTTCCCACTAAACATCCATTGTATGGAATGATAATGATCCCACTTCCCACTGTGAGAATCGCGTGTCAAATCAAAACATATTAAACTATGAAGGTACATTTGCGTCCCTCCTTCAAGTAGTACTTTACCATTCGATAAAGAAAATTATACAGATTATACAATACCTATAAAAAACAGAGATATAGTTCTCCATTCCAGCAACTCTCTTAACCAATTAATAGAACTACTCAGAAGAGATTACGTATAATTAAAAACGTTTCATATTTTTTGAGCAATAAATAGATCGTCTTCTGTATAATCTTCCTAACATATAGAAATAAATGTCAAGGTACTAAGGGCGAATCCATTAGACCGACCGACACTAACTATCGTGTGGACATACTCAAGCCACGACACCAGCAATTAAACAGGTAATTAAAAGGTTATCGAACGTAAACGTATATAAAATACAAGATTATACGCTTTGGATTAGATATGTAAGCAATATAAATGTATTTGTATATATTACACGTTCAGCTAAACAAATAAACTGCAAGTTTTACACAATGTGTCAGCAAATTGGGAGTGATTCAGATGTAATTTAGGCAAATGTTGGTTTGAACCACGCACCGCAACACCTACGTACCAGATATCCTTTCGTAAAGATACTTTTTATACAATGATCTAAAAGTTGAAATTCAATTTTAATGTATCTCTAAAAAAAGCTGAAATGTTAGTTTCCACTTCTAGGCTTGATTTGATTTGATTATTTCGGTGTTAAATGACCCATTTATTGAGGAAGTCTATAGGATAAACAATAATTAAATATGTTAAAAAACGAGGAGCATTTGCGTGCACTCTAAAACTGTTAATCAGATTATATGTATATAACTTCTTCATAACCGTGCGGACGAAGTCGCGCACAACAGCTAGTGATTAAAATATTAATCTGCGTCACATTCATACGCAACATGACTTCAAACAACGTGTTCGGCTACCAACAGTCAATTTTTTTAAAGCCAATAGAAGATTCGTTTTGATTATACAACCGATGTTCCTAAACCATTCCATTGTCGTGTGTTATTCTTTCTAAAAAAAAGAAGTTAAAACCAAAGCAAATAAACAATTTGGTGACATTGAACTAAGTCTGCTAAGACTATTATTACAATTGCCCTAATATTTAGCCGAATAAAACAATTAATATGCTTGACAGCTACTGTTACAGGCGTTTTTTCAATTAGCAAGATATTTACGAATTGAAACAGCCCCGATACTTGCGTGATACTAACTGGGCAGTGATAAGACAGTAATAATGAATTATAGCGTCTACTAGAACCAGTGAGCGATAAAACAAATCTTTATCTGTCTGCTCGCAATGATGGAGAGCGTACGGCGGCGGCGCACAGTGGGCTGAAAATAACGTTTCATGGACATTCAAATTTTTTTTCCAATTTGACGTGTTTCTTTATTGGAATCTGTTAAAACATGCTTCTTATTGATATGTTTTAAATATAAAGTCATAGATCATAGCGAAAGGCACACTTTTGATTTTTTTCAAAAACTTTGTATGGGGAAAACCATAAAATAAGCTATATCTCAGCTGTCGCGTGAGTGCGCGTTATTTTCTTTCACATGATTATTGCTCTAATTTTTTGCAAAATTTTGACGTATTGCACCACGCTCGCGAAAGTGCGATTGCTGAGAAAAAAAATATTGAAAAATATATATATTTTCCTTTGAAAAATTCGTAAATTTATTCAAAAAAATACCTATATATCTCTAAAAATTATAACATTAGCGGCCATAAACAACTTCAGTGCTGTTTAGCTCTTCTCAATTTTATAATAATGAACAATATGCGGCTAGATATGTATCAGAGAAATATGTTTTTTACCTAATTTGTTTATGACACACGGTCTTGGATACCAGACCCTTTTAAAACAATGGATTAATATCAGTAAGTACCTATTGTTGCCATATTATTTCGTTGCCATCGGTCAGCTTTATTGGAACTAATGAGGTCATGAACACACTGGAATCATCATTTCCATCTTCCATTTTCCTGTTTATACCTGCTTTGGTTCGATGAACCATCAAAACCCCACGAAGCGAGCGAGCGAATATGAAGACTGGCTTCAGTGTGATATTGATTGGCCAAGTTGCATTGCAGAACCAAAGGCATCAGATGTTGTGGGCGTCTGAATCTCATATCACTCTCGAATGTCCAGTCCCTTCTACATCTTCGTCAACTGAAGCACAGACAAGTATGAAGCGTTTGCTTCGAAAACCATTTCAAGATTTAGGAATAAAACAAAAGAAAAGAAGGACTGAAAATCAAAGAGACTGTGAGTCCAGTGAGCTTGCATATGCTGCTGTGCGAATGATGAGACAAGAAGGTTTGAACAATATGGCTTCTGTTATTGAGTTTATGATGAAACACCCAGAAGCTGCTGAAAAGTTAAACTCGTTTACCAAAAAAGCATATCCCAAGCATGTTTTTACACCAGAGAAAGCACTTGGTATGTTTTTATCCTTAAAATTGTCCACGTGGCAATATATAACACTAAGGGAAATTCGAGAAGGTGTGTCAGACTTGTATCCTACTTTAAGCTACAGCAAGCTAAATCTCATTGTTATCCTGACAAAAAATAACAATTACAGTGACGGATACAGCAGCCAAAATTTCCCTTCAAGCTCTTCTAGATTTAACAGTAACAAGAATTTTGAAAAGTTTACCTGTGTGTGTCGAAAAAAATTACCTTATTTTAGTGTCCAAGTGAGGTTTTGATGGTTCATCGAACCAAAGCAGGTATAAACAGAAAATGGAAGATGGAAATGATGATTCCAGTGTGTTCATGACCTCATTAGTTCCATTAAAGCTGACCGATGGCAACGAAATAATATGGCAACAATAGGTACTTTACTGATATTAATCCATTGTTTTAAAAGGGTCTGGTATCCAAGACCGTGTGTCATAAACAAATTAGGTAAAAAACATATTTCTCTGATACATATCTAGCCGCATATTGTTCATTATTATAAAATTGAGAAGAGCTAAACAGCACTGAAGTTGTTTATGGCCGCTAATGTTATAATTTTTAGAGATATATAGGTATTTTTTTTAATAAATTTACGAATTTTTCAAAGGAAAATATATATATTTTTCAATATTTTTTTTCTCAGCAAGCGCACTTTCGCGAGCGTGGTGCAATACGTCAAAATTTTGCAAAAAATTAGAGCAATAATCATGTGAAAGAAAATAACGCGCACTCACGCGACAGCTGAGATATAGCTTATTTTATGGTTTTCCCCATACAAAGTTTTTGAAAAAAAATCAAAAGTGTGCCTTTCGCTATGATCTATGACTTTATATTTAAAACATATCAATAAGAAGCATGTTTTAACAGATTCCAATAAAGAAACACGTCAAATTGGAAAAAAAAATTGAATGTCCATGAAACGTTATTTTCAGCCCACTGTGCGGCGGAGCATTCCGCTTTATTAGGAAGCCCCGTATTAAACCGGCTCGCCCCACGTGCCGCGGCCGTGCTCGTCCAAACGTGCGAACAACGTCAAACAATACAATACACGTATAGCGGCGAAAATATTTTATCTTCGACGTACCAAGCCAACTCGACGCACAAAAGCAGATGTGCCAAATAGCCACGTATAGTAATCTCTGGAATAGAACTCGATTATGTATGATAGCTGAACGAAAATCAAACCATTGTTATACTGTTACATCGATATTTTAATTTCATCGTAATTTTATGGAAGATCAATACATGGTGACAAATAATTACTGAAATTAACTGACTTTTTACACTTGAACTTTCAATGCTATAGGCACTCGATATAATAGATCTAGATGTGAACATTTGAATATTTAATACGCACAGATATAAAAAGACGACGGCTCGCAAATACACATACTGTCACACTAATGTTTATAATATCCAAAATGGCTTAAAATGTTCACATTAGAACGTTCATATTGTGTCAATGAGCAAGTTGTGAAGCTAATTGGAATGAAATGTGACTGCGGTTATCAAAGCTGATACCGAACCTCCTAATTACTGGGGATACGATCACTCTACAGTTATATACAATGACTGCAACGAGGGGTACACATCAGATACTCTTATTAGTCAATACAATACTTAGAAATCAAAAGTTGCGTTGACACTACGGAACTGTACGAATTAGATTACGCGAATTTCGAAATAACGCTAGAATCGTTAAACAATGTCTAATTGGTGAATGTCACTTTCTTACTAAAGTAAAGTAGTAATATTTCATTAGTCCACAGGCAATCAGCTCAGACAATAGAAAACAGATAATACATCTCACTAAAAAACTGTCGCTCTGAACAATGTCTAGAAAGCTATCTGAGAATCATTAATTAACAGTTTGACTTGAACATTGCTACAGTAATGTACCATGATTTTCACTTAGAATTGGTCTACTCTCACTTTTAAAACTTTGATATAAACTAATCTATAAATTCTACTAGCTAAATCTTAATAAATATCTAAGTGTTTGGACACCAAGCTTTCAACATTGCCACTTTAGAAACATAGCATAGTTTTATTTAAAAATTAACAAATATGAAGTGACTAGCTACTTAAGTATTGTTCTACTATTCACTGATACTTCAAGACATACTTATTGATTATTTAAAAAGGTGCAAAGTTTAATACTGACATAATATATGCGATAAGAGTACCGATTTAGCACAGCAGTATACTGTCAAGAAGTAGGCAATAATTTGAATAATATAAAGAGAATAAAAACATTGATTATCTAAATATTTACACAATAGGACCATTTTCAAATTATAAATATGGCACCAAGTAAATAGGTAATGATTTATAAACTAAATAATATAAAAAAATAACATGATTTTATGGCTTTTTAAATTGCCAATAGACATTTCACCATAAAGACATTGTTTATCTAAGCAAAGTGCTTAGTAAGAAAATATATAATATAAATAAGCGATTTGAATATAAATTCATTATTGAAGTTCGACATTGATTGATCATAAAAAAGATTGAGAATGCATTTACAATATATGTTGACTCAAAATGTTCAATTTAGTGTACAATTTGATATGATTTACAAGTAGTTATTATAAGTTGACCAGTTCCAATTGTTAGAACGAGCATAGTACTAACTCAAAGACAACAATCATATGCATCAGACATAGCTCAAGTCACATCAGTAACATTTTATAATAAATATGAATGTGCACAGAGCGGTTAAGTAACCTTCCCATGATTTCCAACCTAATAACTATTACCACAGACGCTCACAATGTACACAATGTAAAATGCACTACGAATTACTAGATATTTATTTGTACAGCCTGGATTCAAAGTCCTACATCTAATAGCTAACAAACTTTATAATAAACATTGCCAATTAACCATTGCTGAATCACACACTCCACAGAATGGTGGGACCAAAATTAATAGCTGAACCTGATAATAATGGCTGTTACTTCTCATTATAAACACGCTTATTGATAACATCAGTCTCAATGACAAGATATCGACGCGCCGCGACGCCGCGCTCAGGATCTAACACTAGGTACCTTTAAACATATTCCTATTCTTAACAAAAACAATATCTCATATATAAAAATTCTCTCATGTCTTATTTTGTGCTGAATACCAAGTTGTAACGTATAAAACTATAAACATTTAACAGGACAGAAATATTGCTGCAAAATGGAATATGTTTAAGTTAACAATATTTATTGCTTTTGTAAAACTGATGCTAGCAATAAGGCCAGGTCACATAGCACAGTTTGTTGAGAGGCTGACTTCACATGATGTATATTCATGCCACATTCTGTATGTTGACTCCACAGATAAAGTAACTACACTTAACCCTACAAAATAAGGAACTAATACAAATTACACTTAAATTCAAATGAAACCTCACATCAGATCACAAACACAGGTCAAATTGCACATGTGAACACAACTACAATGAATACATATACAATAAATTAATCTCTTCAATATTTGATGTAGTTATAGTTCCTTAGTTAAAAATATCAACTGATACAACAATATTAATAACCTTATAAATTAATAAAACCAATAACGAAATGTCAATTAATTAAAACCTATACACAATTAATGATAACATTCCATCAAGATAAGTAATACATAGTTTTAGGAAATCCATTTCAGTAGTCTACTAAAATTATTAGTGATGGTTGTCGCAATTGCTCTAAGTTGATGGTTAAGTGATGTAAATAGATTAAATCGAAATTGAGAAGTTTGATTGTGAATCTTAAAAAGCAACAAGAAAAATTTGATCAATATTACATATTACAAAATTGTATTTTTGATTTCGTAAAAACAATAAAAAATATTATATAATAATAAAGCTCACCACATCCCAATGCTATCAACAGCAAACTACCATGTACGTAATGAACAATCAGGTAGCAAGACATTGAGTGCTGGGGAACACCACGGTACAGTGTGTCAGTGGTAACACTCGGGATATCACCAGAACAAGGGTCACTGCTGCTCCTCTACCTGCTGTATGTTATGTCAACTTGAAAGGGCACTAAGCAAATGAACGCCACCGAAATATCGGAAATCAGTTCTACTATCATCTTGCCTACACTCCAAATTTGATCCACATTGGGGTGCCAGCCAGGGGCCGCCTCAGCGTCTATAATCACCCAAAGCTGTCGGCAAAGAGTCGCACTCGTCACCGTTCCACGACAATGTCACGGAAGATTCACTAAAAACACCTACTCACGGGAGTGTCCGCTCGCAGGCACCAGCTGTGCGCTCAGAACTCGGCAAACTCCTTCGCACACTTCTCAGTCGATGAGATACGCAATGCCTCCTCCTCGTAGTCGTCGAAGTTGCTGGTGTCGCCCGGGCCCTTGCAGCGCGGGATGAACGGGGCCTCGATCTTCTTCTGGAAGACGGCGATCCAGTCGGTGCTGGCAAACCATTTGTGGCCTTTTATGTCATTCACGCCAGCCTTTAGGTTGCCGTAGCGCTTTGTCAGATCGACCTGCAGTAGATTGCGGAGGAGGTCCTTCAGGTCCGACCCGAAGTGGGAGGGGAACCGAACCTTACCCGAAACGATTTTTTCGTAAATCTGGATGGGTTGATCTGCAAAGAAAGGCGGGTAGCCAGCCGCCATTTCGTATACTAAGACTCCGAGCGCCCACCAGTCGACCGCTTTGTTGTAACCTTTAGAGAGGATGATTTCCGGTGCCAGGTATTCGGGCGTGCCGCACAGCGTCCACGTACGGCCCTTGACACGCTTTGCAAAACCAAAATCTGTTACTTTGAGGTAGCCTTGCGAATCGATTAGAAGGTTTTCAGGCTTCAAATCCCGATAAATGAGGTCCAAATAGTGAAGGTATTCAAACGCTAGCACAATTTGCGCTGCGTAGAACCGCGAGTGCGGCTCCGAGAAGCGGCCGACCTTGCGCAGGTGCGAGAACATCTCACCGCCTGGCACATACTCCAACACCATGTACAGGTTCGAGTTGTCCTTGAAATGGAACTTGAGGCTCACGAGGAAGGGGAAGTTGATAGCTTGTAAAATTCGCTTCTCGTTTAACGTATGTTCAACTTGCTTCAATTTTACGACTTTCTGTTTATCTAATATTTTCATAGCATAATATTCTTTCGTAGGTTTATGTTGGACTATCATGACTCTACCAAAGGAGCCAGTACCTAATGTTTTTATCCGCTCGAAATCGTTCAATCCGGCGGTGTTGGTAGGATTCTTCTTCCATTTCTCTTCGAAGTCCTCTTTAGCCTGGTCAAGGAACTCCTTGACGCTTTCGGCGGCGTCCACCTTCTTATTGGCGGTGGCAGCATTGTTGCCCATGGCGCACACCACAAACTGGTTCTACACCCTCGACTCGCCGTTATTAGAGGCCGCCTTGCTGCACTAATCGATGCCTGCTGTGCGACCGCGTAAGAAACAGGGCAGGTCAACACAACCCGATTTTAAACACGTACATTCTCAATTTTAGAAGCACGATCACACGTCACGAAATACACTCAGTGGAGGTACACATTGACACGATTCCTATAAGTACGAAAATCACAAAAAATACTTTGTCACATTCACAAGAATAAAATGGCTTCCACAACCGGACTCGATCGACAGAGCGAGATCGAGCGAACGATTCGCTCACGGGTGGCGGTCAATTAAAAAATGTTGCCAGCTCACGGTGTATAATCTTCTAAAACACGTCAAAACCTACTACCAGACGCCAAAATTCCTACTATAAATTGTCATATTTTGTTTCATTTAGAGACAAATTTATTTTAGGTTCGTTGAGTTAGAACTAAAACAAAAGTTAGTTTGACACATTCAAAATTAATTTCGATTTTTCCAATGCAACCAGAAAGATCATCAAATCTATTAATTGACTTGAAATTTAATGAAATGAGAAAAAACACCTTACGAAAACGGGTCGTCACATACATTACCTACTTATAGTGCTTATAACAGTACCTAAGGCCTTAGCTATATCATTTCTGGTTCTGAATGAATCGACGAAGTTCTTGGTAATGAAAAGCAATAGGTTACCTATATCTTTTCAAAAGATAAAACTTCAAGATAAACAACGTTCTGCAAAATAAAATAAAAACATGACTAAACTTCTTGATTTTTATTATTTACAAAAGTTGCAAAACTGATTGTTCCATCGAGATGATATTATTTTCGGTGTATAACCTGATTCACAGGAACATGTTTGCACCGGTTAATGATGTTTCTAAAAATAATATTTAATCAAGAAATAATGAGTGCATTATGTTATGAAAATAAACGGAAAACAAAGACGGCGCTCTCAGCTGAACTAGACAACTGTCTAAAATTAACATTCATTAGTATAGCTTGTTACAAATACTATTTACATTAATTTGTTTATGAACTAATACGACATATTTAATCAAAATATTTTGGATTTATCCAAATTATACTAACCATTTGATTATCTACCAGGTGGTATTATAAATTTATAAAACATTACACTGCCAAAGCATGTTTTTGGAGACTTACTAATGAAAAACAAATTGGGAATAAAACAGTTACGTCAATAAAGACTTATTTTAGTGCTAAAACTCATAAATTCCAAATTCTGAAAGATGTGGTAAAGATACTAAGCAAAAAGTTATCAAATACATACATACTAACGAGTTACTAAAATTAAATATTTATTTAAGTATTTTAGGAAATTAAAATAATGAGAAGCTAGTCCCTTATAAAACGTACGTAAGTATTTTCCTTTTCGATAAAATGATTAAATTGCGAGAAATACATGATTTCTACTAATTGGTCGGAACTTAATTTTATAGGGCAACACTATCTTAGTTCAGCCATTTCACACCAGGGTGGCAAGCACGCTCTTCGCGAGCGCTATATCTATGTGGGCAGGCAGCTATATCTAGAGAAAGAATTAGAATTTCAATTTGAGATCGTGCTGCCACATCCAATGTCTACCACAGCGGCGTGTTGCATAACTAAATTTGAATCGATATTTTTTCTCTTTGAATATTTTGTGGTTCACAATATAAAATACGATTATACTTTACGTTATGTGTAATATATAATTATGATTGGATTCACATGAAGCAGTTTGTTGAAATACTAATACAAGTTTGCCTACGTAAAGGTTTTAAAATGGTATGATAGAAGTTATAATTGAGTTATCAGTTGTCTGGTTACCAATAACACAAGCTCTGCTAACTGCTTAGCTTGGGGATCAGATAACCGTGTGTGAGCTGTTCCAGGATATATTATATTATATTTACTTTGAATTTGTTTTTATGTTATACCTGAGGACGAGTGTCAAATCGGACGAATTTGCATGTATGTAAATTACTCATGAGGTCATTTTAGACCGCTGCTTTAATTATGGAACCAAATGTATTTTCTTCATCGGTATAAATTAATATTAGTAGATTAGTTACGTATCGAATGCTCAAGAAAGGCTAGATTCTTATATAGCTGGTTTGGTATAAAGAACAACTTACTTTACGTCAAAAAATAAGTAAGGTCAAAGTATAAAATAACACGATAATCGACCTTATTTCATTAACATAAGATCGATGTCAATGTCATGGTGATCATCAGATGCTCCTACTTCAACAATATTTTAAGAATATTATTTTTAGCGAGTGGTTAAAATGTTAATAAAAACATACACACCTATCGGCATAGACTACGTTTTAGGTTGCTGCAATTTATTAAGACAACATATATTATGTAATTATAACAGCTAAAATCCAAAATGGCGATGCTGCTTCCAAAATAAGTTGTTTACGAATGACTAAATTTTATACTCCATGATCATGCATTTATTCGATGCTGAAGCTCAGCAAAACGAACATTATTTATTACGTAAAAAAAAACTGAAGCATGGCTTCAACGCGGAAGACAGTCGATCTATTGTCAACAATTCCGTAGTCATTACTTCGGCCGTATATTTACATAACATTAATCTTTTATATTATACAAAACATACGTATATTATTTTCCTTGAAATCCGCGCAAAAAATCAGCTCAACTCAAGCTCAGTTGCAAAATTAATTTTATTATTATTACGAATTACGAACGCGAGAGCAGACAGCCTTGAAGCGGCGTAGCAACCGGAATATACACAATATCATTATAATGAATACACTTTGCAGCGCATTAAAATATGAATAAAGAACTAGAAAAATAACAAAGTCTGTGAATAACTTTTATCACGGCAGCGGTAGTGATGACGAGAGTGAGTCACTGGATTCATCTTTGACTTTCTGTCTATATTCCTCTGTTCATTTTAGAATGTATATTTAGATACTGTATGAAAGATGTCTGTGTTTCAAGCTTCTAGTAAGGTTCCTAATGCATAAATTGTACTATTTTATTATTTTATCTCTATATATTTTCTGTAACGCTTTCGGATACCCATGCGAAGATGTAGGCCAGAAAGTCAATCAATGTGATTAAACTTTTGCAATATGAGTTGTCCTATTTAGATTTGACTGACATAGGCCAATAGTCAAATCACTAGAGAAGGCATCATTTTGTAATTTAGACTATAAAAATAAAAAAGCGCCTGACTCTTATGGATGTTACGCTCAGCCAGCTCTCGTAACGCCTGCGTTTTTTATGACAGTACAAAACATCCACTTGAAGCGAGGCGTCTGCGTCGGCGCTTACGATAGTTCCTTTATTTAAATTATAAGTTTGACTTCCCTTTTTTGTATCTGCTAGTTAAGTGTTTAAAAGCGGCACAGATAACAAATACAAGTACCTAGTAGGTACCCACATACTGAAAAATCTACCGTTTTGAAGTTGTATAGCCGTCGTTGGCCATGTAGAAGCAATAATACAACAAATTTAAAATTTAGGCGGTAGGCGTGAACCTATACAAAGAGCTGATGCATTTTATGCCGTTTGACTTTTTTGTTCATTTCTACGAGCGTTAACAGAGAACGAATCGCTCAAATGACTTTTCGTTTCGTTACCTCACGTGACTGTGTGACATGTATAGGATTGAGAGATTGTGTCTGCGACTCTGCGTTAATGTTTTTATCCATTTCACTTCTCTATGTATATGGCTATCTAGTTCTAAAGGCTTTATTTAAATGTTGATGGTGATCATCAGCTTTACCTTAGACGCGACGCGACGCCGGCCGCTGGTCATCTTCCACGTGAATCGATTAGATCATTAGGACACGCGCGGCTCCGGGCACCGGTCGACCTCTTGTTCAATGACTCTAAGGCAAACCAACAACTTTTCGTATAGAAAAAACGTTATAGTTGTAGACACAATAATAGTATGATTTTATCAGTCTACATGCACTTAGAGTTTAATATGTTCCTAAATAATTTATTCAGACCTAAATCTTCATTACCATGCCTCAGAGAACTCATTAAAGGTTTCAAGTTTCGTAGTAAAATGTCGTAAACGAGTGAAGCGGCTCCCACGCTATTGTGTCACGTACCTATGTGACAAGAGTGACAACATTCAAAGGCGAATCTTGCAAATTCAGCTTCAATTTTATAGTCACT
The DNA here is from genome assembly GCF_003590095.1 of Trichoplusia ni. NCBI lineage: Eukaryota > Metazoa > Arthropoda > Insecta > Lepidoptera > Noctuidae > Trichoplusia > Trichoplusia ni. The sequence continues at coordinate 16,242 of NW_020799912.1, forward strand.
GTGTCAGTGTCACAGCTATTATTTCAATCCGCACACAACTAAAGATAGACTAGACAAGGTAGCGGCCCTTTAGAAACGTGTGACATTTCTTCGCCAAGTAAAAAATAACCGTATTGTCGAGCTCCTAAGGTTGATATTGTTTCTATGTTTGCGGGTGAATAGCTAGAATCATTGAAATTTAATTTAATTTAATTTATTTATTAAGATAACATAATCCACTTGTTAGTAATACATGAATAATATGGTTAGTAAGTCACAATCACAATATAAACATATAAAAATACAGCAACATACAGAATAGATTAGACATGAAGTCTTATAACATTATTCATGTACGGGGAATCTACCCTATAAGCTATCATGTTCAGGATGCTGTTGGTGCTGGCGCGTACTCTGCTGACCATTGAAGCGATGCGTTTTCGCATTATCGCGCTAAAACCGTCAACATGCGCGTCCGCGAACATGCCGGAGGCACTACAATAACGCGGCAACCCCAACAGCATCCTGAACGCATTATTATACTGGATCCGAAGGGATTCGTACGATCTTCGAGTATATGTAATCCATAGGCTGCACGTGTAGAATGTTGTGCAATACGCTCTAAACAAGGTTGTTTTAGCACCAGTGGAGCAACGTACAAACCTACGAGATACCATATTAGCTCTTACCGATAAAGCCCTTCGTTCCCGTTCCATGTCCATGTCGTCACGTAAATCTGAGGCAACCACATGACCTAGGTATTTAAAACTATCTACTCTTTCTAAGGAGGTTCCATTTATTTTTAGCGGGGGAATATTGGTGGGATATTTAGTTCCGGATTTAAAGACCATAACCTGGCTCTTTTTTTCATTATATTTAAGTCCATGGGTTTGTGCATACCCCTCACATAAACAAAGCAGCCTCCTTAGACCACAGACTGAGGCGCTCAACAGCACCATATCGTCAGCATAGCTGAGATTATTGACGCATACGTCATCAATATGGCATCCGACATGTTCGTTGCTGAGCGTGACAATCAGTGCATTAATATATAAATTAAAGAGTACAGGAGAGGTCAACCCTCCCTGCCTCACACCACACTCCATTTTATACGAATCAGACAGTTGCCCTGCCCACCTTACATTGTTGACCTGGTTTCCATACCAATACCTAAAGATATTTATGACTTCTGGAGGCGTATTCTCCTCTTTTAACTTTTTCCAGAGTATGTCGAAATGGTAAACGCGATAAGGTATGTTAGTTGAGCATGTCGTGAGGCAACGTATAGTGATGCCTACATAATCGTAAAGTAATTAACTAACCAGATGTATAATCAGAAACACGAAAGAGTGACAAATTCTTTGAATTTCCTAGCCTACTTGAATATAATGTTTATTCATGAGTATTATCTACCTAGTTACAGACTTAATTTGTATTGAACTGTTATCAAATAAAAGCAAATTGAATATTCGTTTTTATAGCCCGATTATATACGGTTTCGTTTACGTGTTTCTTAAAGGGTATGATGATGCGCCTGACTAAATAAATATGATTAAAACGCACATCGCCACCTTGCGGAGCTTTAGAGTATTTTTGTACGCACCTATGCATAGCTATCTGACTAACGAAACAGATGGGTTTTTCGGTGCATAAATTTAAAAATAAACCTGGATAGATACTCTAAAAATAGGTCAGTGAGTACCGGAAAACATCCAAGTATAAATCATTAATGCACTTTTTGGCGGGCATCGACTTTTTTTAGTTTGGCTTCTACGTTCCAAATAAAATTCAATGGCATCATTTTTTTTTCATTTTCGCTCAGGGTCACAAAATTCGTAGAACATTCGAGGGTAAAGGCACGCTACGATTGGAGGGTTGGGCGTCGCGTCTAGTGGCGTCATATAGCGCGCCCCTGATTGGTTGGCTGAAGGGAGTATTCGAACCGAACCATTATTAAACACGCAGTGTTCTAGTTTTGAATTGAATTTTATATCAGCGCACTCTATCGGCGATGATGTGACACTAAGTGGTTTTTGCTAGGTACAAGTTCAAGACTTTCCATAATGATAATACTTATATAGGCTAATACATGTTACATTTCACATTTTATGTCACTGTGGTAGCTCGATTTTTATGATATTTTTACTCATACAAATACGGCCTATAATCGCATGTGACAATGTTTGCGCAGATGTCTTGACAATGATTGATCATTTCTTCATTTCATCGCACTTCCTCGTTTGACGTGAAAGTACAATAAAAAGTAAACGCACTTATTGAATAACTAGTAGTTGTAGGTAATGTAAGGTATAAGGAAACGCGTTAGCAACTGAATGTAACTGTACTGTGACGTCATAATGTTATGTGTTATGTTAGCGGCTTATTAGCACTAGCCCTAGGTGCCTAGCGCGTGACCAGTGAGCAAGATGACAAATACAAGTGTTCGGGATTCAACAACAACAGTAAACACTGCCAAGTTCACGATTTTCATTTGTTAAAATGGAGACGTCAAGTCAATAAAGTACAATCACCCCACAAAACAGTAAAACTCAATCTTATCGCTCGCGAGTAATGGCGATCTCAACGTTATTATGTAGCTGACATTATAGGCGTGGCTGTCTATAAACCTTGAGTCGTGTTAGTTAGCATCCTATAATATCTGCAACATACAATTAGTCCCTTTATTTTGTTTCAAAATGGTGTCTAAATGGTGTGGAGGAACCGGGGAAGTTAATAGAAAAAAAAGTGTATTTACTACCCAGACTGCTCACTACTCACTACCCAGGTAGAAACAAAGACAACAAATAACCGTGTCGAATGTTATTTGAGATTAAACGTTGCAAACCTACAAACTACCTAACCTATTGTTATTAGTGTCAAGGAACATTACCGTTTTATATTACGCTTATCCTGTAAAAACATATTTTGTATCAATTTACCTAACTAGCTGCACGAAAACAAACGATAATTTATATTATCAACATTGAACATCAATCTTGCCAACATAGTGTCAAAACCTAACATTTTAATTAATAATTATTATGTTTCTACTCATTTCTAAAGCAATTTTCTACTGATACAAAATAACAAAATCCGATTAAAGTTAGATCGATTGGCCTGTTGGTCTGGTGGTTAGTGACCCTGACTGCTATACCGGAGGTCGTGGGTTAGATTCCCACCTAAGACAAATGTTTGTGTGATGAGAACGACCATTTATTCTATGTCGGAGTCTAATTTATCTATATTATGTATGCATTTAGAAATATATTAGTATGTTTATCAGTTGTCTAGTACTCATAATACAAGTTTTGCTTAGTTTGAGACTAGATGGCGTTGTCAGTTGTGTGAGAGTTGTGGAATAAGCGTACAATGTAAATAAGTGGATGAGGGGAGGTAAGCTTTAATCGAGTTTTATTCCATTTGGACCCGATTGAGCTACTCAGAGCTACCTATCCATATACATATTAATATAATAATAATACAGATACCTATTCAGTTATTATTCGTGGTACTTGCATTCATCTTGAACAAGTTATAACGTGGGGTGCGTAGGTAGGTAGGTACTCCCCAGTCCCCTAAGCGCACCTGGCTTTTGAAGGGCAATATACCATTAAAATGTACAAGACAATTTTAATACGTATCTATCTACCTAGACGTGTAGAATTGTTATATTCTACACGTCTAGGTCAACAGTCTTATTTAAAAATCTCGGTATAATGATAATCCATAGAATAATATCGCACAACGAAAAATCATTTTTGATGCTGACTGTACTAGCCTGTCTCACCTGTCTGGAAGCACATGGTGCATGCACATTTGACCATACGTTCCGCTTTGCGCGCGACAGTCCTGCTGTCAATGTCTCAAAATGTCTCACTTTTGTAATGAAACAAACTACATTGTAAGTAATTGAATAATTTCAGTAATTTTAACATTTTTGATATTATATAAATTGCTATGATTATTTCCTGTATCCATCTTTTTCAAAATCGTAATAAGTTCCTCAGGCACCACGAGTTGTTGAAAAAAATATGTGTATGCTATTTATCTTTTTACATTAATTATAGTAAGTTAGCTACCTACATTATTATCACAACAAAATGTGTGATAATATTTACCTACATTATTTGTGTAGGTATTTATACTATTTATAATAAAAATATATGATAACCTTGCGTTCATATATTCGGAACCCAGACTCAGGTCACAACGATACATTTCGTATTTTGTAGAATACCAACCTACAAAGACAGGTAAAATGAATATTTTTTCGGAGTCCAATTTATCCCAAAGCATCTACGATTAGCTTTGAACTGTGAGCAGTTGACCAAGGTTGAAAGTTCTAAAATACATAAATTCAAAACCCAAACGCAAATGAAAAAATTTAAAGTAAGCTTTACGCCACCGAAGTAAGATTTAAAATTGTTTAAAACACCCAAAATGATTACATTGGCGGCAAAATGTTAAAAATTCTGTTTTAGAGCATTATACTTTTAATTTATTCAGAATTGTGAAAAACATTAGGTGTTATCGGTCGAACTAGTGCTTGTAATGTTAAATGTTTTAGGTAAAATGGATACTTTCCATTATCTATTGATTACATATTATGTCTAATTAAAAATTAAACACAAATTCAAAAGTATTCTAGGTCCGTACATCTGCTTTGGCAAGCAGACTGAAAGAGTACATTTGGTTTGATAGCCACCACGCTAATCATGGTTCTTTCGCTCTTCGATATTATTCATCGGGATAACAACAACGGCAGGAAAAAGAAAATGTGCTCATGGAATACATCATACAGTCTGCTGATAGATGGACCGACAGCGGAGGGTGACGTTAGGTAAGAGGGTCCCGTTAGCATTCTCACCCTTCGGATACGGAGCCCTAAAAAGTAGGGATGGCGGACATCCTGCTCGTGTATTTCGCTTTTGGCACTATGCTACGCATCCTTGTTGTAGGTACCTAGGTATGTCTAACGAATACGATTTTTGTAAAAGCAACTTGGAAACATACGGCTATCTGTATGAAAGAACAAAGTACCTAATTACTCATTTTATTTGAAGTGGTTAGTACCTATGTAAGTATAGGTATCATGTGGGCACGTGGATACATCGAATCACGAACTGTTCTGCTTGACGAATTCATATTCTGACGAAATCACCAACTAGTGCCAAGATTTCTTTTAAAAGCCATCGACCTGTCAAGGGACCATGTCGTATTTTACGCCGTGCCAAATTTAATCTTGAGCTTATGTCGACGGAATAAAGCTTAAAACTGTATAGCGGAATGTTTACCGATTCTGCAATAAGGTTGGCTTTAGGAGTCATTCGGACAAGAGTCGGACTTACGCTTTTCTGGCACAAGCGAACGCACTGTGGTTGGCGGGAAATAAACGCGTTCTTATTGCAACGTGGTGTCAGCGTCACGCTATGAAAACGTAAAGTTTTTAAATAAAAAATGCGAATAAATTAAACATCTAAAGAAAACTGTATAGATATCCTAGGTATTATATATTTACCTTAAGAAATTATGTACTTAAAACAGGTAGGCGTAACGAGACAATCGGGCAATGAACTCGTGAAAACCACACGCTCAAATTGAATTTCACGGACACTTAATTTACAGTGGCACCCACCTGAACACTCATCTAATTTAACAAAACGTATTACTTATTTCCTCGATAGAGGAACATAAAATTAAATAGGTTAAATAGGTTGGTAGAATGGAAATAGGTAGGTGATTTGTACTGGTTACATGAATGAATAATATTAAATGTAGGTAGGTACTTTTTACAACTACATACATTATAACCAACATATAGCTAAAAACGTATATAAGTACGTTACGTTACGCACGACTACTAATAACACTTACTCAATGAACTGTCTTCTTTGACAAGTGTAAGTACAGTCAGTGCCATTCTAATTTATATTTCTAGACCTAAATTTTAATTACATCAACCTGCTCATTAAATAGTTACGCATGTTAACATCTTATGTGTAACGGCTAAGCTATCTCTATGTCCGTCTACCTAATTAGATATCAACAGTGACTTAAGCATTAAAGAGTTACTTTCAGTAATGCCAACGTTGTGTGGAAAATACCTATAGTACACTTTCTTAGTTTTCCTAGGAATAAAACCCTATGTTCTAGTACAGTACCTAACAGAGTTCATCGAATGCGTAGGTATAATGAAAATTTTAATTTAAGAATTTAACAGCAATTATAGTTCTCGATTTGTACAATCAATATTATATTGAAATTATTTAATTGTTCTTCACATTTATATTTCAGAAGAACACTTTTAATTTATCTTGTTTTAATATTTTAACGATTGTATTTTTCAAAACGGGGCAGAGAGAGAAGGATATAACACTGCTAGTATGTGGTGCTAAAGCTTGATTCAAGGTTGTTTGCAGACGCCCGGAGGGATTATGCCTATCTCTTTTCATCTTGCGTGAAACGCATTAGGTGGTTCTGTTGTTTCACCATCTTGAAGTAAGGCACGCTACATTCACAACGAGTGCGCGTCCCCGCGCGAGCGGTGCGCATTATATTTTTTCCTTCTTCCTCCTTCATTTGGTCGTCGGTGTTTGTGCGGTGAACATTGTAGTACGTTGTGCGTAACACGTGCTTCTAATTATTTCTTTATAATTTAAAAAGTATATTCCAATCCAAAAACATAATGGCAGACGCAGCCATCGAAAAGAAGTAAGTCTTTTTTGTTGCATTAATTCAGAATTACAAAGTTTTGTGAATTATAATTTTTGGCGGCTTCGAAAACGTGATCAAAATGGCTTCCTATTTATGTGTGAAATTCGTGTTTTACGTGAAATGACAGTGTTGCGATGTGTGTTCTACGTTTATGTCGGTTTGATTCGTATACCTGTTGGTTACCGTTTGTTGTTTTGAAAAGTACCGATAGTTTTGTGATGCTTAGTTTGTAAACGCCGCCAAAGATAACACGCGGGAAAATTAAATTGTCACTTATGATCCAAATTGAAGTACTTCTTTACGTTAATTTGTTTACTTGTTGGCGTATTAATTAAATAAATGAGTGCGGTTTTGTTTAGTACTGATATATTTACCACTTATGGCGTATTATAATAAGTTAAGAAGTTACAAGCACGCCGGGCGGCGGGCGCGGGGTCGCTTGTTTTATCCAAGATGGCGCTGCTTGCGCGGCGTGCCGGCGCGTAGCGTCGCCGGGCGCGCGCTCGTTTGAATTCGCCGAGACCTCGAGTTTTGCAACTCAGGTTGGTGGTCGGTTACGTTATCGCGGACGACGCATGTTGTCATTAGTTATTTTTAACACTTAACGACTCGTTGATGTGTGACCCACTGGAGCGAGTAACGCATTCATTCAGCTAAGGTGATCACGGTTACGTTCAGTTTCCTCTGTTGCAACTTTCCCACATGCATGCAGCTTGCGCAACAGCCACTTGTTTTTGTTCCGGCAGACTTTTCCTTTTATGCCGCCCCACTTAACCGCTGAGCATTGGCCGCGTGTGGAACTGTTGCATTGTTATGTGCCGTTACTGACTTGAGTACTTCACAATTCACATTAGCCACGGTGCGTAGGTATTTAGATTGAAGATTTTACGACATTCAGCGCTGCGCGCCGTTAATACAACACGCTATTATTTATTAGTTAATGTAAACTGTTGAACGTTTCTTAGCTTATCGCACTCAACGCAAGTTTTTGTTCATATTTAGTAAGAAGATAAAACAAATCGAATGTGTTAAAATATTTAAGAAGTTAGTAACACCAACATAATGTTTGCCGGTCGTAATTAGAATCTATTCGTGCCATGTTGCAATATGGTATCTATATTTAATGTACACCTTATGTTTTCAGTGACGCCGCGCCCGAGGAGGTCACCTCAACAGAGGTGAAAGAATCTCCAGTTAAGAAATCTCCCGCCAAAAAAATTGCGGAAGTTGCCGAGAGCAACGGGAAGGAAGAGAACGGCAGCGAAGCAGCGTCGGAAGATGCGCCAGCTGAAAATGGCGACGCCGAGGAAAGCAATGATGCCACCGAAAATGGTGAAAATGGTGCAAATGGTACCACAGGTAAATCAAATTTACCCAGCTTTACGATTTCTCACACTTGTTTCGTTACTTCCCATTTCTTTTATTGACGTGTAATTTTGTCATTTTCAATCCGAGTGCATTAATTATGTGTCAAACTGTTTATTTACAGAAAAGAAAGAAGCCGGCGTGAAGAGGAAATCCGTCCCAGCGGATAACGGAGAGACAGAGAAGACCACACCAGAAAAGAAGGCGAAAGTTGTGGAAGAAGCGACACCCGCGGAAGAAGAGGCGGCAGCCTAAAGCGTCGGCACCACATTACCTCGCTTGGTTTACTGCAATGCAACCATGTTCATTAGAGCTCAACTTGCCCAGATAAATACCCAACTCATGTAATGAACAAACTACTTGGACTTCCTAACATTATAAATTTTACAGTATATAGGTAGATAATAATACAATAGATTCTAAACACATCGCCATGGTGTGCTCTTGCTTGCAAACCTTTTGGTATCCACACACTTAGGGTGTCTTTGTAGTTCCCATTCAAAGTATATTTTTATGCCGCATGTACAATTAAAAGTTGAGCTCTTTTGTGACCGCACTTATGCTTAGGTTTATAATACATTGTGTATTAAATCTTACCTGTGAAGTACCTGTAAATTGTAAATTTAATGTTACTGTCAGTTGTGACTGAAGTGTGCATCGCAGTGAACTGATCATAATTGTACGAGTTGGTTTAGGTGTTGTATGCTGTTTTCGAGTATTGGTGTCTCATTTCAACAGACTAGTAGCGGTGGATTATTGAATTGATGATATTAGCTTATATCGGGTTACATATTTCGCCAGTAAAATACTGCCAAAGTAATTCACCAAGTGTGAAATCAATTCACAATCCGTTCTGTGAACGACGCGTATTGTAAAACAGCTTCCGAAAAACATGGATTTTAGATAAAACATAAGAATTTAATTAAAGGTTTAGATAATTATTTCAGTTTAAATTTAAGTTAGCAGTTAATAACGCACATTTTATATATCATAGGCATTATTACTTAACCATTTGAACATTCCTTTGACATTTTGGTTACGGTTTGCAGTGTGAACGAGTTACTTCCTTTCCACTGAGATTGGGAGTTAAACCTACATACTGTTGACTTACATGTATGTTATAACTGTTCTTTACTCAGTGTGCGGAGGATTCTCGTTATTTAAAATATTGTTCACATTGTAACACTAATTTTAAGACTTGAAATTTAATTAAAAGTTCAAAGTTGACAAATAAGGTGATAGTTCATATTGACATAACTAACTTTTGCGTGCTATTTTTGTGTTTGTATTCTATGGACAACTTTATTTTTCTTATATCCTGTTTTTCTAATTTATTTTCTTATATTGTGATAGTAACAGACCTCGAATGTAAGATAATCCTTGTGAAAACGAATCTTCATTTTTATTGTCAAGTAAGTCACTGTGTTCTTGCTATGATTAAATTATACTAAAGTTGTGACTAACGTTTACAGATTGAAAGTTTTGATGCAAAGTACATTTAGTATTAGATTTAAAGTAGTCTGTACAGTTACAATTTACTTCTCTCAACTGTGGAGTTAGTGTTTGTAAAACATTTCTGGCAATAAAATAGTCCAATCAAAGATGGTTTTTGAATTGTTCGCATATTTGTTATACCCCAACAAGATAGCTCATATTAGACATAAATTACCCTTAGTAGATCATCGAAACGACTACTCAACTAGCTCGTTTTATCAGCGCTCTTTGATTAATATGGATTTGGTATTTTTTGTATTATTACATTTGGTTCTCACATTTAACCCTTGTTTTAATAAAAAATAAAAAGAACATTAGTAGTACATAATTACGTCATTCATGTCGTGTTCATGTCATTTAAGTGATAGAAACTGGCATAATACACCTATTTAATTACAGCAATACAGTACTTTCGTAAGTACATATTAGCAACTTAATACCTAGTGTAGATTAGCTAATTAGTACCTATTTATAACTCATATAGTTTACCAAGGATGATTTTATTAAGGGCATGTCACGTAAAGTTCTCCATGAGCACTAAACTATTATTATACTTAGTACATGACAAAAACAAGAGATATGAGTACACAGTAATCTGCAACCGTGTTCTGTTAAGATATATTAGGTACCTTTGTATCTACCTATTCTGTTTACATCTTGTACAAACATTTATTAGTGATGACCAATACATCGATAGGACGAGTCGTTACAAGGTCAAGCATTACCGTGGAAACTACATGGTACACAAAATGCTGGTAATACACCCTTTAGGCCTCAGTCTGTGGTCAGCCTAGCGGTCAGTGGGTTACAGCGAAGGGGCGCTTACGATATGCACTACATAAATTGTCATCAATAGAAGCGATGACTACTTTCGTTTCTCTTTACTACTGTTCTCGTCTTTTCGCATCGTTTTCGCTCAAACTACTCAGAATATTAATGTCTGTAAGTAAAAAAGTTTTAGTTGGAATCATAAGTTTTAACACTAGTAAGAACTATTGCACTAATACGTTCGAAGAGCTGTATTTTTGCGGCTTACCAACTTATGTTGAATGAGTCATCATAATCTAAACAAATTAAGTGCAGAAGCATTTTTCATCGTGTTACGAATGAGCTAAATACGCATAGGCAACGCATGGAAAGAAAATAGTATTTAAAAATAGTTGTGTTATTCATAAAAGCTTTACATTAATACATATCGCTATTGCAGTACTGGTCAACGAAGAGAGTAACGCTTTAGCTGAGAAGGCTTTCGAAGTAGCTAAGAATATGTAAGACGCAACCCTAGTTTGGGACTTGCAGTGGATCCTGTTATAGTCGTGGAAATAGAACGGATGCAAAAGAATTTTTGGAGAATGGTAAGCTTTCAAGTCATATTATACGATCAAATTTTTTGCACAATTTATGAAACGCAATAATGGGCAACATTTTAAAGCTGTAGTTCTTTCTTTCTGTTCTCGTTCTTTTTCAGTTTGCAGAAAGTACAATGATATGCTTTCGGCGAAAAAGACTCCTCATGTAGTTCTCGACTTTACTATGACAAATGTGGGTTCCGAAACAATAAAGTCGTTCTCAGCTGCTTTGGGCTTACCAACAATATCGGGATCTTTTGGACAAGTTGGGGATTTGAGACAATGGAGAGCACTGGAATCCCAACCAAACAAGGTTTCTACTGCAAGTGATGCCCCCTGCTGATATCTTACCGGAAGCTATTAGAGCAGTTGTTACAAAGCAAGATATTACGAACGCTGCCATTATTTTTGATGAATTCTTCGGTGAGTTTAAACACAAATTTTAAATAAACGCTTTATGGTTTATCGTATCAATCAATAATGACATGTTGCGGACGTCGAGCGTGAAATTCAAGCTAAAATAGCGTTTCTGTCAAGACTTTCAATGTTTAGATACCGCCCGTAATATGTTAGCTGTTAATTAATTTGGTATTATAACTGAGTGGTTAAATAAAACACCTTGTATTTATTTTTACAGTCATGGATCACAAATACAAGTCGCTTCTACAAAATATACCAACGCGACACGTAATCACACCGGTGAAGAGTTTTGAGGCAAACGAAATTAAAACCCAACTCGAAAGTCTCCGTAATTTAGATATCGTTAACTTTTTTATTGTTGGAAGCTTAAGAACTATAAAGAATGTTCTAGATGCTGCCGACAAGAATCAGTATTTCGGCAGGAAAACGGCATGGTTCGCTTTATCTTTAGAAAAGGGAGACATAAGCTGCGGTTGTAAGAACGCTACCATCGTCCACATGCGACCAACGCCAGACGCGAACAGCAGAGATCGTTTGGGAAAGATCAAAACCACATACAGTATGAACGGCGAGCCAGAAATCACATCCGCCTTCTACTTCGACCTGTCTCTGCGAACGTTTTTAACGATTAAGTAATGACCTTTACTATTCTAGTTCTAGTGTACAAGTTTAGTATACCACGTGCAATGTGGTCGGTCTAAATTTATCCTGGCATATTCCATGAGTTCCCGCTTATACGTTTCCAGATCACTGCTGGACTCTGGCAAGTGGCCAAACGACATGAAATATATTACATGCGACGATTACGACGGCAAGAATACACCAAACAGGACCTTGGATCTTAAAACGGCTTTCCAAGAGGTGAGTTGATATATTTAGGCGGAATCAAATCCTTAGATAAATCACCCAAGTCGTTTACTACTGGTAACTAACTAGCACTGATCTTTTTGCAGATAAAAGAGACACCAACATATGCGCCATTTTTTATACCCCAAGATGATCCCATGAACGGAAGAAGCTATATGGAGTTCAGCACCGACTTGTTAGCGATCACGGTTAAAGACGGTGCATCCATAAGTAGCCACTCACTGGGTTCCTGGAAAGCTGGCCTCTCCTCGAACCTAACCTTGACTGACCCCAATAATATGAGCAATTACTCGGCGCAGTTTAGTGTATAGAATCGTTACAGTGGAGGTAGGTAAATGAACTCCGCTATTGTTTAAAGTTCTCTTGGCAACTTGATAAAATTTTGTTAGTTTGCTTAATACCAAACTGTTCAAACAAGACGCTCATTTTAGTTTTTCGTTCGTCTGGAATTTTGATAAGAAACGCATATTTGTAACGGTTATGCATATACTTTTTTCTTTTTAGCAAAAACCATTTATTGTTAGGGACGACAAATCACCAAA
>NW_020799913.1:0-32226 GCF_003590095.1 Trichoplusia ni
TAGAAGCGGTAGACAGAACTTTAAGGGATATAAGACAAAATGATCGACCAATGGGCGGTATCACGGTTTTATTTTGTGGTGATTTCCGACAAACCTTACCGGTAATAACCACGGGGAACCCGAGCTGATGAGGTTAGGGCTTGCCTGAAAAGCTCTTATTTATGGCGAGATATACAATCGGTGTATTTGACTATAAATATGCGAGTGAGAACTGGAGATAACCCGGATGATAGTCAATTTTCTGACACATTATTAAAGATTGGTGAAGGTACCTATCCACAACTACACCAAGGAAAACTTATACTGACGCCTGAATTATGTTGTATGGTGCAATCTCAACCACATCTTATATCGTCGGTTTACGGTGACGTAACAAATATATTAAATAGGGACAATTCTTGGCTATGCGAAAGATCTATTTTAACTCCTCGCAATGACCAGGCATCTGAGATCAATAACAAAATACTGTCGAATATACAGGGGGAAAGCAAAGTTTATAGATCAATAAATAGAATGGTCGATGAACAAGAAGCCACTAATTACCCGATAGAATTCTTTAAATATGCCCGGACTTCCCTCTCATGAAATTTGTTTAAAAATTGGGATACCGATTATTATGCTCCGAAATTTAAAACCACCACAACTTTGCAATGGAACTCGACTAAAAGTAACCCAGTTGCAACAAAATATAATCGAGGCTCAAATTTTAACAGGTTGCGGTGCAGGAGAAACCGTCTTTATTCCCAGAATACCCTTAATACCAAATAATTTTCCATTTCAATTTAAAAGGACGCAATTCCCAGTATCGGTGTGTTATGCAATGACAATTAACAAGGCTCAAGGGCAGACTTTTCGTGTTGCTGGAGTAGATCTCAGTGTCAGTTGTTTCTCACATGGTCAGTTGTATGTTGCTCTTTCCCGTGTTAGCAGTTCTAAAAGTCTTTATGTTCACGTGCCGGACGGGTCAACTTTCAATATAGTTTACCCGGAAGCTTTGCACTAAAGTATTTTCGTTTTATAGGTACCTTTACCTTACCTTTATAAGGCAGTGGTACTTATATTGCCACCAGAATTTGAACCTTAACACATTATTATAAAGTTTAAAAGCTATAAATATTTTTAAGTTCTGTGTCTTATAAAGGGTTAAGCCTTATGTGAACGTGATCTAAACAATATTACCAATATAAATAATAATAATAAATATTACCAATACATTAACTTAATACACAAGGAGTTACACGCTGACGGAGTCGCGGACACAGCTATCTATACTTTTCTGCCGGAAGTCACTATTCCACGCGGACGAAGTCGCGGGCACAAGCTAGTTAAAAAATAAACATTTATATTTTAGTATGCGGGACTTTGAGCGGTGTGTGGGGGCTAATGTATTTGTTATTACACAGCTTTTACTTACATATTGCATAGCTTTTTGGCATAATTTAAATCGGGGTTCGGCCGATATTGCTAATTGTAACCTGTTATGTAAGAATAATATTATATTGAATTCTTCAGATTATGTTAAATTATATTTCCTTATGTCGATATTTTTACAATGTTAGATAATTTGATAGTATATTATCAGAATTGCAGGGGTATTCGCACGAAACTTAATATGTTGTACATGAATATTCTAAGCAACTCTTATGATATTATTGTTCTGACTGAGACTTGGCTTACATCACATATATTTGATAGCGAATACATTGATGATCGTTATGTTGTGTTTAGATGTGACCGAGATCGCATTGCGACAAACAAAAAAGAGGGTGGCGGAGTACTCGTTGCTGTCTTAAAAAAGCTCAATGCTGTATGCGTGCAACTCGATTTTTCTAGAAATCCTCATATACAACACATACTTGTACAGCTTCCCGGAGACGGCCGCGAAAAGTATTACTTTGTTGCAACTTACATTCCACCTAAGTTATCAGACGAGAGTTATTGCACTTACCTGGAGAACCTTTTTAGTACTTTGGAGGGGATGGTTTCCGGCAAGGTTTACTTGTTTGGCGATTATAATTTACCTGATATCACTTGGGTTCCATGTGATAATAATGAAATTTCCGGGACTTTTTATAGTAATGGAACTTCGATAGCTAGTAGACATTTGGAAAATTTATTTCCCTATTAAATGCTTCCCAGTTTAACCACTTTCGCAATTGTAAGGGGCGTATTCTTGATTTAATAATTTCTAATGACCGCTGTTGTGTTCAAGTACCTTCATCTATTTTATTGCCCCAAGATAATTATCATCCTCCTCTTTGTGCTACTATTCCCTACAAACCTATATTATTGCTGCCACGTGATAAAATAACAAGGTTTAACTTTCACAAAGCTTATTATGACTTGATTAATCAGGAACTGCGTGAAACCGATTGGTCTAATATATTTAGTGGAAAAACCGCCAAGGAGTCTGTTCACACTTTCTATGAAATTATTTTACGCACAATAAATAACCATACCCCTAAAGTTTCATCGCGTTCCTCTAAATTTCCGATATGGTTCCCTAAGTCTCTTATACGTACTTTTAGAAATAAAAATAGAGCCTGGATAAAATGGAAAGTGTACGGCAATATTTCAGACTATGAACAATTTTCCTTTTTAAGACATCGATTTGATAGGGAGTGTAGAGATAGTTTCGGTAAATACATACAATCTGTCGAAGAAAATATTAATAAAAATGTTAAATTTTTATGGAGTTATATTTCGAATCGGTAGAAATACAGCCGGCATACCTTCCACAATGTCTTACAATGGACATAGCTCAAACGATCCCACTGAGATTTGCAATTTATTCTCTAAATTCTTTCATTCAGTTACGAACATTCCACATTTGATCAAAATACCTGGTTACCGCCACAATCATATGTTGAAAATTCCATTCTTATTAATAGTTTACATTTTACTTTTGATAAAATCTTAAAAAGTCTAAAATCACTAGATACCACTAAAGGTCCTGGGCCAGATGGAATACCAGCGTATTATTAAAAAAAAAACCGCTGACGCTATATGTCTACCTCTACAAATAATTTTCAACAAATGTATTACAGAAGGTACATTCCCAGATATTTGGAAATGTGCCAACATAACGCCAGTACATAAGTCTGGGTCTAAGCATGTTATAGAAAACTATCGGCCTATCTCTATTTTGTCTACCTTGCCTAAGCTTTTCGAGAGACTTGTACATGACGAGATCTATCCTATACTACATAATATTATATTAAAACAACAACACGGTTTTGTCAAAAAAAGGTCTACTGCCACAAATTTAATGGTTTTCACTGACTTCTTATTTAATAGTATGGATAATCAACTACAAGTAGATGCTGTATATACAGACTTCCGGAAGGCTTTTGACAAGGTGGACCATGAGTTGCTGCTATCAAAACTTGCTTTTAACGGCATACGTGGGGACTTACTTCGCTGGTTCTCTTCATATGTAACGAATAGGACGCAAAGGGTTGTCATAAAAGGCTTTGAATCTGATAATATTCATGTTACTTCCGGTGTGCCCCAAGGCTCCATATTAGGTCCTCTTTTATTCATTTTATTCATAAATGACGTTGACAGGTGTTTTAAACACTCACATTTTTTACTTTATGCCGATGATCTAAAAAATTATAGAAAAATTGAAAATATTAATGACTGCTACTTACTACAGGAAGATTTAAACAGATTTACAGCTTATTGCGTTAATAATAAGATTCAATTGAGTACTGAAAAATGTTCTTTTATAACATTTACTAAAAAGAAAAATACTATTTCCTACAAATTTAATTTAAATAACAGCGATTTGCATAAAGTTAATTCAGTAAAGGACCTTGGAGTACTACTGGATAGTTCGCTGCATCTTGACACTCATATTGATAAAATTATAAATAATGCTTTCCGTATGTACGGGTTTGTGATGCGATCTACGACCGAATTTAAAAGCACGCGAACATACATTTATCTTTATAAGTGTTTAGTTAGATCTCAGTTAGAGTATTGTGCAATGATATGGAACCCCTATTAAAAAAAATATGTAGATAATCTGGAAAATGTACAAAGAAAATTTCTTAGAACCACACATTACCGTTGTCATCATAAAACTGACTCTTACGATCATTTATTAAAATATTATAAACTTGTTACCCTAAAAGCTAGGCGCACATTTTTGGAAACTATGTTTCTTTATGACTTGTGTAATAACAAATACGATTGCCCTGACTTAACTAACAAGATATGTTATATAGTACCCAGGACTGTTATAAGACGTGAGGTGCGCACCCGCCCACTGTTTGCTCTAACTTCATGCCGCACAAATGCAGGGGTCCGTGCACCCTTGTACCGCCTGGCGCATAATTATAATGTCTACTCCTCAGATTTGGATATATTTTCCTGGCCAGCCAATAAATTTCGTCATTCTCTTTTAGATATTATAATTTGATTTCAGCTGTTTTAAAGTTAAATTAATTTGTTTTAAAAAAAAAATTAATTTTAAGCTTAGTTATTTTTAACCATACGTGTTTTTTATATATAAACTGTGGATAACGTTGTGAGTTACGCACTGATTCTATTACTTATGAAATTTATATTTAGATAACTATGTTAAGTGTGTAATTGTTTGTTTTCCCTAATAAATAAATAAATAAATATGGTTCAAAAGTTTTATTATATCAGGCTGGTGATAATAAAACAATTAGTTCTTGGTTTAAAAAATGTATTTTAAAAAAATCAAATCTTGTTTCGTTAAGCTAAAGTAGCTTTACATTACAAATTAAATAAAAATCCTTTCTTCGCTATCAAATCAACACTTAATAATTATTATAATTTAATACAATTGTTCAATTAATAATTAATTTAATTATCAATTCAACAATTGTATTAAAAGGCCATTTAAGTAGGTTAAATCAACTACTTTCTTAGTTAAATAGCCCATGTTTATAATAATATAACGAACAAAATTACGTTTCTTAATTTTACTTAATTCTATCAGTCTTTCCAGTTACAAAATGGCACATATTCTAATAATTTAGTTTTCTTACATTAATCTCTCAACTCAAGTTATCTTAATATGTAAGTATTATTCAGTCTTATTTTAAACAACTATTTTAGAATCACGTTATTATGTTTATATAGGTAAGGGACTAATTTTTAAGAGTAATTTCTTCGGTATGAAATCAACACTTATAGATTAATAGAACAACATTTATGAATCTTCTAGATACTTAACGATCATACAGAAACCAAAATTATAACAATTTAGGAAAAACATAACCCTTTCTTCTTTTAAATGTAATAAAATAAAATATTCAATGAATTAGGAATCGACTCGTACGAAAACAAGCAGGTGAGAACTAATCATCAAATTCTTTGGAAAGATTCAAGGATTCATCGTTAACTGGCAAGTCTAACCAGAATTGCCTTCGACTAGGTAGCATCAAGGGAACGAGATCTTTAACAATTTTTTCTTTGCGGGAAGAGGCGACACCCCTTGGTGAACATCTTTGTTCAGCACAAGGGAATTGTTTGTTTTTTTAAATTTTGACTTGTAAAAAGTTTAGTGTCTTGAATTCTTCATCAGTGTGAGATTTTTTGTAAAAAAATATTATACTCTCCACGGACAACTTTCACCACAGTGAAATTTTTTATGTACTCCCGGTTTTTCAATGCACGCATTTTCTGTTCAGAATGAAAGTCACAAAATTTGTAAAAATCGTGGACATCCATTATTTTTGACATATTTAATCCTGAGTTGGAGGTTCGAACGGCTTCTACATAATCATTAAAGTCGCAAACATTTTTCATTTTTTGAAGAGACTGCTCCACTTGGTGGTGGAAGCTGTCAGCTGAATTGAATGTATGACCTGGCTCTAGATACTTTATAGTGATAGAGCGTGCTTCAATTAAATCACTGTTGATAACATTGACAAGAAACGAAAACAGTGTCCAGTTCTTATTTTGTGACGAACAATTATCTGCCCAAATAACCAAATGACTTTTGTTCCGATGGTGTATAAAAAAAGCTCTGAATGTTGAAACGATGTCATGAATATTTCGGCCTGAAATCGCTTCATGCAATAAGACAGCGTAAGGATTATTTCCTCTAGTAGATTTGCCTAAAGGAGCAAAAGTCTCATTAAATGCAATAATTCGAGGACAGAATATTGCTATTTTGTAACTATACATGCGAGGCAGCATTACCACCTTTTGAAGATCTTCGCATACGTAAACAGTGTCATCATTTTTATGTTCTTCTACATGTATCTTGTCTAATTTGTACGCCTTCCTGCTGTCTGTATAGCGTTGACGGTGTTCATCATGATTCTTGCATGTAGTACAGGTTGTATTAGGCGCTTTATAAAATTCGCAAGTATGTATGTCGTATACAGCACAAAGCTCACATTCTTCGTTGCCCAGAGTGGCGAAGGAAATGTTATGGCTTTTTACAACTCTTCGGTATACTTTGTAGGAGCATGCAGAGTCTGGGTATATTTTGTTGAAATCGCAATGCATCATAGTGATAGTGATATCGCTGGGTAAATACAGACGATGTGGGGCATGTTCACGGCGGTAATGCGATATTGCTGGATTATACGTCATTATGTGTGAAGTTATCAAGGTTTTATCCTTGGACAGCGACGACCGGTCATAGTGTCCGCGTTTTTCTTTGAAATCATCGTCTTCACCTGAATGAAGAACTCGAAATATTTTTGTGTCATTTTTAGGATTGTAACCTAAAGTTGCTAAAAAAAATGTCTTGCATACCTGCACTGGATTTTCATGACCATGTTCAGTAAAAAAGTAATTAAAGGTTAGGTTTCGTTTTGGCTCTTTATTTATATTTTTTCTAGATTGAACTTTCGCGACGCTCACACTGGTTTTGATGAACATGCCTTTCGCTGCTGTATCTAGGGCCGAATGAATATCTTGAATTAATCATCTGACGTTGTTCCATACTAATATTATTGGTACAGAGTTTTTTACATGTAGATTTACAGGGTTCTTTCAGGGAAAGTTTTTCTATCATATCTTTTTTTTTCTTTTCTTCTCGTTCTGCAGTCGATTCTTCTATTATTTTCCTTTTACGTATAGTACCTCTCTTTGTCAAAGTATTTTTCGTAACTTCATTTACTGTATCATTCATTAGAATTATTGATATAGCTTGTGTTTTTTCGTTGTTTGTCATTAAGTTGTCTGTTTCTTGAACGATATCCTTTTCAGTAATAGCTTGTACGAAACCACTTGTAATTGTCTCCTTTTCAACTCTATTTTCTTGGGTATTTGTTTCTTCATCTATTTCATCTCCAAAATCTTGAATATTGCCCTCAGTTTCAGCTCGTTTAACACATTTTGTTTGGTTTTGTAACTTTAGTTTACTTTTACGTTATTTTAAAACACAGTTTTCTTCAATAGATGTATCTGAAGAAGTGTCTAGATCTTCAGTAACGCAATAATAGTCTTTGTCCTTTACACTATCATCGGAATCAAAAATCATTGGGCAAATCATCACCCTCATTATCAGAAAAATAATTAGTAGCATGTGAAGTTGAAAGGTTCATTACATGACATTCTCTGTGGAATACGCTTTTCAGTTGTCATAACAGGCGTAATTCTTGTAGGTAATTCCATATCAGATAAAAATGATGAGCTAGCTATTTCAGTGTTAACAGAAGTTTCATGAAGGGGTTCGACTTCGACAGTCTTTTTGGCGGCATATGGTGAGCTAGATCTTTCCATATTAAAGGTAGTTTCATGAGTGGGTTTAACTTCGACGATCTTTTTAGGACATAGTTTTAAAAGACTATCATTCCTCAAATCATTTTCACTGCAATCTGAATTATCCACAAATGAGTAGCTAGAATTAGGTGATACGGGCATTACCTCAGCGCATAATAAATCAGGTACAGTTTCTGGAGCCTGAGAATTTTCTACATTTTGCCGCACTTTAGACATTATTAGATCTATCCGAGAACTCATTATTCCACTGAAACAAAATAAATAATGATTTATTCGGAGTTTTAGTCGGTATGCCAGTCACTTACCATGTCTAGGCCGACGTGGCCGGCATAATCGCATCATGGTATCAAATAAAATCAATTTTATTATTGCCAAACACGAGTTGATACATAGTTGTTAGTTTATACAGAATTATTACTTCTTCCATGTTTTACCAAACACTTTGGTACATGCAAGTTACAGAAAGCTAAACATAACATGAATTTTAAAATCAAATAGTTGGTATAGTTTCATATTATTGTCATTATCATCATCATCATCATCATCATCATTTCAACCTATCGACGTCCACTGCTGGACATAGGTCTCACTCAACTTTCGCCACATTGAGCGGCTTTGCGCCGCCTGCATCCAACAAACCATCATTAAAGTTAATTATTATTGTTATTAATTGCATTACAGAACCCCATTTAACAAAATTATCAATCAAAAATATTAGGTACATTACAATTAAATACCCAATAGAATATTATGAGTAATGAATTGCACAATAAATAAATCAAATAATAATATCAATCATGGTACCCAGAATTATTTCTATATAATTTTTAATTCAGAAATTCGTCTATATTTAGCAAGTAGCAGTTCTTTTAAAGTTGATTTAAATTTTGGCAATGGAATATCCTTTATAAAATTTGGTAGCAATTGTAAGTATTTGGTAGACTAGATTTTTTTTTTTTTATAAAAGTCAACTCCACTTCAATTCAAGTAAGCATGAACAAATATACAATTATCTTACTTACCTTACTTTCGCGCCAACGCAGTGACACCGGGCGTGCACTCCACACTATAACTATGCAGCGACTGAATGCTGCGACGAGAATGGTGCGGGGTATGCCAACGCCCCCCGCACACTCCCGTGCACCCTCGCGCACTCGCAAATCGTCTTCATAGTGATCGAAAATTTTACGTAGTAGGTATTCAAGGAATACATAAATTATACTTTCAATTGTTCCTTACTGCTTGTATTATAAGATAAATTGCGTGAAGTTTGATTACAACGACGAATTATGTTCACAGTAAAGCAACTTTACTTGCACAGTATTTATGACGTGGCACTATATCGCAGCTACTTAAACGTGCAGTAAAAACGACTTATAATTTTTATAATTAGTCGTTAGATCATATTTAATGTATGTACTTCCTAAGCATGGATACAATGTAGATAATTTACAGCTTCCATGATAAGTACACCTGACTCTTACGCTAAAACTGCTGCCTAAACATAATCACAGGATGGCTATATGCTCTGTAAATAATGATTAACCTCATGTTAGATCTGATTACGTTACTAAACATAAATTAAATATCGCATCGAACTGTCTTTGTAGTAAGTAATCTGAAACCTACACTTAGGATCAATACTAAGCATATATCAATACATATATATCAATACTATATCAATACATGCAGTATCGCAGCATATTGTTTTTAAGACTAGACCACTCATTTAGTAAATATTGGGAAACTGCTTGGGATCAAAACAGTATATCTTCTTAATGTTTATTTGCTAGGCCCAAATTCAATTTTAATAAAGTAAATGACTTAACATATTAGTAGTATAGTAGTCATACTGTACTTATGCTGAGAGACTCAGAACAAGATTTTTTACCATAAGTGTGCCCACTGTAATAATGCCTTGTGATGTAAAAAAAATGCTCAACTTACTGCAAATTTTAAATTGCTAAATATGAATGAAATAACGATAGAAATTAATGAGTAGGATGTATACGTAGATCTCGTTCTCGTGATCACGTCTGTATATCTAACTCAATTTTGACAAAAACCCGACTTACTGCAACTATGCTATTGACGGCAGTCCTGTACCTTGGTCTTTTTCCGAATATGGATGTTTCTTATTTTATCCCGCCTTTTTATTCCTAGCATGCTCCTCTCCATAGCTCGTTGACAATTTGCTATTTTATGGGTAGTGTTCTTCGTTAATGCCCATGTTTGGCATCTGTACATTGTATGTATAATATCATAAACAATATGAATATGTTTAATAGAAGAATAACTAAATAAAATATACAAAACCAAACAAAAAGTCCACCTGCCGGTTCTGTGTTACAATTTTAGTTAAAACTAGCTGTTGCCCGCGA
Source organism: Trichoplusia ni (assembly GCF_003590095.1). NCBI lineage: Eukaryota > Metazoa > Arthropoda > Insecta > Lepidoptera > Noctuidae > Trichoplusia > Trichoplusia ni. The sequence goes on from NW_020799913.1 coordinate 10,101, forward strand.
CTTCGTCCCCGTGGGTAGAAGATGTAAGTTATGATTTATACCAGCCCTGATTTTTTTCACATTTTCCATTGTATTTTCGCTCCTATTAGTCGCAGCGATTGTTTATAGCCTAAAGCCTTCCTCGATGAATGGTCTATTCAACACAACAAGATTTTTTCAATTTGGACCAGTAGTTCCTGAGATTAGCGCGTTCAAACAAACAAACTCTTCAGCTTTATATATTAGTATAGATTAGTATAGAAGTATAGATTAGTATAGTCTAGGAAAATAAGACCAGAAGTGATTTTTTTAAAACAATTTTTAATACTACCTACTAATCAATAAATCTTAACAAAAGAAATTCACAAGCGATACAACAATTTGTACACAATACACAAAAATAGAACACCAGACTTATCACTAATTACAATGAGCATGCGTTAATTACAAAAAAAAAGTCACACAGTAATCGGACAGAGTAACACCCTACCTCGACAACAGTTGGCAGCAGAAAGAGGGCTGTGCTGTCAAAGCACGGCCTTTTATAGACAACCCCCTTCCCTCCCAACTAATATCCTACACGGCCTTTCCTGACGGGAGGCCGTCCTCGGGCTCCATCTTCTAACTCTGGAGATCAGTCTCTAGAGTTGGCATTGATGCTCCTGATTCTTGATCCGAGGAAACGCTGAGTGACGCCAGTAGAGCAGGCCTGTCTTCGCTTCTCTGTTTCCTTGACGTGCTGGGCTGTGGCTCCATCATGTCACCAGGCACCTCAACTCCAGGAGGCTGGCCGACACGCGGAGTGGTGGACTCCTCATTCTCATCGTCTGCTTCTGTAAAAACGAAAACAACGGCGCAATACTATTTTCAATAATAAACACAACAGGACAACTATGTGCCCACATAACGCTAATTTACGACACATATCATATAAGTGCACGTAAGTGCACATTTTGCGTTATGTAAACTAAACTAGCCTAGCTCAACATTAGGACAACGGTATAAAACAAACTAATATCTGTACCAAACACCTGGGGCAAAACCCGTCGGGGGAGTGCCACCTCACGACTCGTTAGAGATCTACGCATACTTGCGTGAGACATAGCTTTGCGTGTGTGAATTGGTTCCACATATGAGCGTGTCTCTACCCAAACTATCAATAACACACATACAATGTTTACCACTGAAACAAGTTCCACACCACGACTCGTCAGTCAACCCTGTGACATGACCAAGCGTGTAAGTACTATACATAGCTCCAGGACCATAAGTCCGAACCACAAAAATAAAACAAAAACACCCAAAGCATGTCTCATATACTAGGATCGCATATCCGAGCACACTCCAGGACAGCATCCAATAATATGAAACCCTACTCCACTTGAAGCGTATCCGTCAGTCAGGATAGCATATCACACTCTGAGGCAAGCTATACCAACTGCAAGGTAAGACTTCCCTTGGCATGTTTACTCTCTCAGAAAGTGTTTCACTCCTAGGTAAATTATCACTCACACTTACTTAAAGTTTACAAAAACACAATTAAAACAGTTTGAACAAAATATCAGTTATTGAAATAATTCGGATAACTCACCACAAAAAAAATCAGCGCACACATCGGGAGTCTACTCTCCTTGCCACGGAATCATGTACTCCGCAGCCGCTTGTGTCGACTTCCCATACGATCCAGCCAAGAGTCGAAGCTCATAACGACCATGTGGGAGAACTTTCACCACACGATATGGCCCTCGCATGCAGGAGTCCAGCTTCCCAGTTGACTGCGCCTGTTTTCTAACAAAAACTAATGAATTTAGTTCGAAAGTACGAGGCACCTTACGACCTTGGTTGACGTAGCTATCTTGACCCTCTTGATTTGAACGCAGGCGTTCAGACGCCCTTTGCCGACTCATCTCGCGAAGAGCCTCTCTGTTTGGACTGGAACCTTCTATAGCTACATCCCGTACCAAACTTCGAATGAGTGGAGTTGCCGCATCGATACCTACCAGCAGGTTAAGCGCCGACAGCTGAGTGGTTCTGTGTTTGGTCATATTGGTCATACGTACCATGTTAAGTACAGTCCGACAGTATCGTTCCACCTGTCCGTTGGATTGATGCATCTCTGGTGTTATCAGATGTGTATCGCACCCCACATCCCTAACCCAATTGAGGAATTCAACACACTGGAACATTCTACCCCTATCTGCTACTAACAATTTAGGTGTACCAAACAGTGAAATTAAGTTCGTGAAATGATGTTTTAATTCGCCAGCATCTTGGCGATACATTGGGTATAATAAGGTGAATTTGGAAAACGCATCAACGGCGATTAGAACATAACGATAGCCATCGGCTTCGGGTAAAGGGCCTAGTGCATCCATATGGATCGTTTCAAACGGCACGTCTGGTTTTTCCCAGGAGTGAATGGGTTGAAGAGGAGCACGGGCAACTTTCTTGTGGGAAAGGCACACCAAACAATGTGTTATGTACTTCACTACAAAAGCTCTTAACCCTGGGAACCAGAAATGTTTTATGATAAGGTCGACAGTTTTATCTACACATGGATGGTCATGTTCATCATGAAAGATGCGGAGAAGGCTAAGCCTGTGACCTTTGGAGATAAAGCAAAGGAGCTTTGGGTTTTCACCAGTAGGTGTGGACTTATAATAAAGGATGTCATTCTTAAGAATGTAACGCGAAGAGTCTAACAGGCCATCTGACAGGCTCTGTATGAGAGACCGCGTTTCTTCATCCGAAGCCTGAGCAACTTGAGCCCAGTTCAAAGGTTTCTGAATGGAAATCACATTTACCGGGTTCCGACTAAGATAATCGGCATGGGGCAAAAGAGAACCCTTACGGTAGTCAAGGTTGAAGTCAAAATCTTGGAGGTACATCCACCAACGAGCCACTCTAGGCAACAAATCCTTCTTACGCTGAGTAAGTTTTAGCGCGTTGCAATCAGTGACTACAGTGAAGTGGCACCCCACAAGATAATGCCTAAAATTTTGGAGAGCTTTAACGACGGCAAGCGTCTCCAGCTCATACGAGTGGTATTTACTTTCAGCCCCTTGGGTAAGCTTGCTGAAGTATGATACCACTCGCTTGCGATTACCCTCATGTACCTGGATCAAAACAGCTCCATAACCAATAGAGCTCGCGTCTGTGTGGACCTCTATTGGTAACGAAGGGTCATAGATCGCCAATACTGGCTCGCTCGTCAGACATTCTAAAATGTACTTTCGAGCTGCCTGTTGTTCTAAACCCCAATTAAAAGGAACACCCTTTTTAGTTAGGGCAGCGATACATGCAGTTTTCTGGGCAAAGTCAGCTATATACCGTCTAAAATAGCTGGCTAAGCCATGAACTGCCGGACTTGTTTAATGTTTTGCGGTTGGGCTGAGTCAATCAAAGCTCTCACCTTATCATGACTCGGCCTAACCTGATTTTCACTAATTGTCCGACCCAAATACTCGATTTCCGTCGCCAAAAACGAGCATTTCTTCAAATTAATAGAAAAGCCAGCTCTTGTCAAAGTATCAAGAACCTTGCGCAATAAAATGAGACCCTGATCTACCGTTTTACTTAATATTAGGACGTCGTCGATGTACACTAGGATGTCACCAGATTCGATGAACTCGCGGAGTGTTTTCGTGATAATTCGCTGATAAACAACCGGGGCATTCGCCAAACCATAAGGCATTTTCAAATATTGATAATGGCCCTCAGGCGTGACGAATCCCGTAAGCGGTACCGACTCCTGGTCCAAAGGTATCTGGTGAAATCCAGTGGCCATATCAAGGCTACTGAAGTATTTATTGCGCCCCAAACGATCTATGTGATCATCTATTCGAGGTAGTGGAAACCGACCCTTAATTGTAACGTCATTGAGCTTACGAAAGTCTACACACATCCTATCCGACCCGTCTTTCTTTTTGACGAGTAGGATAGGACTCGCATACTCGGAATCTGATTCCTCGATTATGCCCTTATCCAAAAGGTCTTTGATTATGTCACGAACACGGAGCGTCTCAGCGTATGAAAGTCGGTAAGGGCGATAGTTAACGGGTGTGTTGGAATTAAGTTTGATTGGCATACACCCTGTATTAACAGTTGAAGTTGCAGTACCGGAAATAAAAAGATGTGAAAAATCATTAATAATTTTGAGCAACTCTTGTAAACGACTGTCGACAAGGGGCGTATTAACTGAAATTGAAGCATGAGTTTCAATCGTCATTACTCTATCCAAACAACTATCATCCCTTGTTAGCGATTGATAATCCTTAGTTCGTACATATCTAACACCTTCTCTATTCAAAATGTCTGTACCTACAATTACAGGAATGTTCATGTACTGGGACGATACTATGAATAAGTCTACATCGAGAGTCAATCCGTCAAACTCAACAGGCAATGTAACATAGGAGGTACTTTCGACTTCTTGACTACCTAATCCTTTTAAAATCCTAAAAGCGGGTTTACTGGACACTTAAAATGTTTGAGTAAAGATGACGACATTAAAGAGATACTGGAACCACTATCGATTAAGACATCTACCGGTACGTCTTGAATAATAGCTGCTACTACATCACTATTAGTTGAAGTTACTAAAACATTACAACAATTAACCGTGGTCTTGTTTGTTGATTCGGATCTTTGTTTGGCGAAACAAGTGTCGACTCTGTGGCCCAGTTTCTTGCAAAAAGAACAAGGTTCAGGCCTATTCGGGGCGAAAACAGTCTTTGTAGACGAAGCACCCGACGTACTACTCGTACCCTGATCAACTTTAGGTCGTTTATTACAAAAAGCCTGCCTATGACCTAACTGACCACATGAAAAACACTTAACATCACTACTGCTCCGTTTTCGTAAAGAATCTGTAGCAAAGTTACGTTTAACACTATTGTTCTGAATTGGACGTGAACAATAATTCTTAGTACTAGGCGGTTTTGTGTAAATAGAGAAAAAATCGACTAAATTATCAGGCAACAATTTGGCATTTGTTGCAGCCGCTCTGATATTAGGATCAGTAATACCGCGTATAATAATCGCCACAATCAATTCGTCACTAAGTCCCCGCACTATACGCAAACGAAGTAGTGATCGACGTGCATAATCCGCATATGTAGGGTACTTATCACAGTTCGTATTTATAACATCAGCCAGTATATTCGCAATATCGGGTGTCTTTGGACATAACGGCCTAAATTCCTTTTTAAAATTGCTCCACGTGCGATCGTTAGATACCCACTCGTTTAACCATGATCGAGCTTCCCCTTTCAGGCAATTACCGATACGAGAAAGACACTCATAATCACTCCAGTTATTAATAGATTTCGCACGGTCTACCTCCGCACACCAATCATCGATATTATGTAAATTCGGATCAAAACTTGAAATATAAAAATGTTGATTCGATCTCCCTACGTAATTAATTGAACGGATCGCGTCAGCAATACGATCAGTAACCGTAGAATGCTCCGGTGCTCTGCTCGAAATAGGTTCCGAGTTACGTAGCGGTGATCTCGAATAAGCACGTGGGTGTCGACTTTCACAAAAAGTAGGCGACGCTAATCTATCCCGTGATCGTGACACTACTTCAATATTCCTATTAGGGGACGCTAACCTACGACTACGGCTCGACGGCGGCGCACGCGATGACCTGCGATGCACACGTGATTCCCTACGATCAGGTGATTGTGACAGAACTCGTTTGGACGACGGTGACACTCGGTCACGCCGCGATGGTGACCTGTGATGATCAGCAATCTCCGACACCCTCGTATCACAATCGCCCGAACGTCCTGGCTTAGGTGAAGACCGATACCTTTCCTCTAATGCCCTAAGACGTGACAACATCACTTCCATCTCGAGCCTTAACCGTAGATTTTCATCAGGCGACCCCTCGCGATGCCTACTGTTCCGATGACTACGACTAGGGCTACGGCTGCCGCAGCGATTTACACCAAGCTCACGTTCACGATTCGACATAATGAAAGAAACACCACCAAAATCAAATGAATAGAACTAATACAAATATACCACTAACCAAAACCAAAGTACGAGAACAAAGAACGGCTGTAAAACAATCCGACAATGCTAACCTATATGCAAACTACCCTGCTTAAAAATAAAATCACACGAACTGTACACCAACAACTCTCTAAGCTAACAAAATAAGTGGGCTGAGAAAGAACGATCCCACTTCTGATCTAGGAAAATAAGACCAGAAGTGATTTTTTTAAAACAATTTTTAATACTACCTACTAATCAATAAATCTTAACAAAAGAAATTCACAAGCGATACAACAATTTGTACACAATACACAAAAATAGAACACCAGACTTATCACTAATTACAATGAGCATGCGTTAACTACAAAAAAAGTCACACAGTAATCGGACAGAGTAACACCCTACCTCGACAACAGTTGGCAGCAGAAAGAGGCTTGTGCTGTCAAAGCACGGCCTTTTATAGACAACCCCCTTCCCTCCCAACTAATATCCTACAGTACATAATTTCAATTGAAAACTTGCAAAATAATGGTGTGCCCAAATTATTTAGCTGCGTGCCATTGGTTCCCCATCCCTGGCCTAGGATATATTCCCGACAAAATAAGTTTTATGAGGAAAGTTTTTTTTTTTCTTCGAAACGTTACGTGGCGATACACACCTTGAATTTAACCTAGATGTTACTAGGTAGATGCTAAATTGAAGTTTTATTGTTTTCCAGGATGAACCGCAACAACCGATGCGAGCGGTGACTTTAAGAAGTGCTTTCTCTCAGCGCATAGCTTCGGGCTACAGCTACCAATCAGACCCGACGAAAACAGGGCAATACTTTTTCGAACTGAGAGTGTACAACACTTGCGAGGCTGAGCGACTGCCACACAACAAACGCTGGAAGCAAGCTCTCGTAACTTTGAAGCTTGCTACAGACCAGAACACAGGTGTTTGGGCTGCATTAACCGGTCTAGTTAATGCTGGTCGAAAAGAAATGAGGGATATTTGTCCGGTGCTGTACCCTAATCCCAATAATTAGGATATTATTATTTTTTTATTTTATCTTTTACTTTTTAGATTTATGTAATCCCCATGTTAGGTTTATAATAACCATTTAACTTTATAGGAAATATTTTATTTTATCTTATTATTACGTATGTACCATAAGTCTTATTATTATTGTTCATCGATATAAAATAAACCTTGCAGGCTTTACAAATAACAATTACCTTTTTGTCCTTCTAACTGCAACAATATGTATTCTCTTACAGACATTTTACACATGAGAAATAAAAATTGATTAACTGCACAAATGAAACAATTAATTGATTAAAAATTACAATTGAGACTTTAAATAAGATGAACTTTGTTTTATGATATATTTAAAATTTAAATTGCATATATTATGTGTATTCTCTTACAGGCATTTTACAAAAGATAAATTAAAAATTGATGAAATTTACAAATAAGATATTAAATTGATAAAACATAATATAATATAAATAATAGAAAACATACAAGATAAAATGTATGAAATATAATTCGGAATAATATTTTGTATTATTAATTAGAACTAGCATTCAATAACTTATATATTAAAAATCTATCCGAAAAGGTATACCCACTTTTGAAATGTTCTTTTGTAAAAGCTGCAAGATTTATGTTTCAAAATTGTCATCTCACAATAGATCTAATATTCATAAATCAAATCGCTTGTCGAATTCTGAAATTGATAATGTTCAAGTTATTGCTTCTGCATTTAAAAAAAAGGATTATAAGTTATAAAATAAATCCGATTGTTTTTACTATAACTCCCGAAACATTTTTAAGTCAAATTTCAAACACTGTGTATAATATCATTAAAAAATCCATTAAAGAACATAAAGCAATTAAAGTAAATTTTGAACTATTTGATTCTTACATTTTGCCTAAAAATGATGAAATATCCATGAAATCATTTAACACAAAATTTAATATTATAGTGCAAAGCACTGATATTGCTGATATTTACCGGAAATGTTCTGAGAAATTAACATCAAAATTTTCCGAGTTTAAACTTTCAGACTCTGGTTGGACAATAAATTTTATAAGTCATTTGGAAGTAAATATAAATAAGTACAATCCTCTAAGAGCTGGAACTTACTTACAGTTACCCGCCGTCATAAGAAATACAAAATCTTGTTTAAACATACGTAACAATGACAATTATTGTTTTTTGTGGTGTCTTTCAGCTCATATGTATCCAGTTGCACAGAATCCTAATCGCACAAAATCTTATCCGCACTATACGAAACTATTTAATTTAAATAATTTATCATATCCTCCGAATTTTAATGACATAAAAATATTTGAGATGAATAATCCATTTATAAGTGTGAACGTTTATGGTCTGGACTCTAATAATCATGTAACAGGTCCTTTATATTTGACATGTAAACGCAAGCTTATCCATGCTAATCTGTTATACATATTTCAAAATGGAAAAGCACATTTTTGTTTAATAAAAGACTTTAGTCGCCTTTTGCATCGTCAGTTAACTAAACACAAGTCTAAAGTATTTTTATGCGATGAATGTTTTTTATACTATGGCACAATAAATAAATTGATGAATCACAACGCCATTTGACGACCTCCGTGGTCGAGTGGCGTACGCACCGGTTTCAAGGTGTCGCTAGCTCTGAGGTCCCGGGTTCGATCCCCGGTCGGGTCAATGTAAATATTCACATTTCTACATTGTCTCGGGTCTGGGTGTTTGTGGTACCTTCGTTGTATCTGAATTCCATAACACAAGTGCTCTAGCAACTTACTTTGGGTTCAGATCAATGTATGTGATGTTGTCCGCATTTATTTATTTATTTTTTTTGGTAGAAAACAAACCATTTTACCTGAAGAACATAGCAAATTACATTTTGTGAACTTTGAAAGAACTCAAAGTATACCTATTGTGATATATGGTGATTTTGAAAGTTTATTATGTGAATACTCGGACAAAAATAAATCCATTTTTACTGAAAGTGTACAAGCACATAAAGCATCCTCATTTGCTTACTATATTTGCTGCAAGGCTAAACCCGACCTGAATGATTTTGTAAGTTATAGAGGCCCAAATTGCAGCCAAACATTTGTTGAAACAATAATAAATGATGTCAAAAGGCTTCATAATATCTTACAAGAAGACAGGCCTATGTAACCTCTTACCCCTGAGGAGATAACTGTTCATAATGAAGTTACAACATGTCACATATGTAAAACTCAATTTGTTAAAAACGATAAAATTGTTAAAGACCATGATCATTTCACAGGTAAATATAGAGGTCCCGCACATAATAACTGCAATTTAAATTTTAAAAAATGACAATTTATACTAATAACTTTTCATAATCTCTCTGGATATGATTCTCATTAATTTATTAAAGAATTATCTGGTATCCTTGGTAGAATCAATTTGATTCCTAAATCAAAAGAAAAATATATCTCGTTTACTAAGTTTATACCGATTGATGAAACAAATACCGCTCAGTTAAAATTTATAGATTCATTTAATTTTTTGAGTAATAGTTTAGATAAATTGGCAAAAACTTTTCATTCAAACGATTTTCATCACATGCAATTGTATTTTCCTAATGAAAACTTATTTCAATTAGTTCGTTGAAAAGGGGTGTACTGTTACGACTACATAGATACATGGGAAAAATATAACGAAACTCAACTGCCTGAGCGATTTAAATTTTTTAACAAACTTACCGGGGAACATATTTCAACAGATGATTATCAATATGCTAAAAAAGTGTGGGACAGTTTCAAAATAAAAAAATTGGGAGAGTATACGGACCTATATTTGAAATGCGACATACTTTTACTATGTGATATTTTTGAAAAATTTAGAGATATGAGTTTAAATTATTATAGTTTGGATCCGTGTTTCTATGTTTCATCCCCATCATTAAGTTGGGATGCTATGCTGTTACACACTAAAGTTGAGCTGGAATTAATTTCGGATGTTGATATGTACCAAATGTTAGAAGATGGAATTCGGGGTGGTCTTGCCCAGTGTTCATTGAGATATGCTAAAGCTAATAATAAATATCTATCGTCTTATAATAATAAAGAGCCAAGCTCCTATCTAATTTACCTAGACTGTGTTAACTTATATGGATTTGCTATGATGCAAAAACTGCCTATGCGTAATTTTAAATTTATGAACGAAAATGAAATAGTCAATTTCAATGTCATGAATGTATCTAAAAAGAGCAAACAAGGTTATATTCTTGAAGTAGATTTATATTATCCAACTACCATTCATAATTTCCATTCAGATTTGTCTTTTGCAGCCCAAAAGTTTTCTCCTTTGCAAAGGCAATGTAAAAAATTAATAGCAAATCTGTATAACAAATATCGTTTTGTAATCCATTATTTACATTTACAAGATTGTTTAAAAAATGGTTTAATATTACTTAAAATACACAGAATACTAATATTCTTCCAAGATAATTTTTTAGAGCCATATATTTCATTAAATACATCTCTAAGACAAAAAGCTAAGTCAGGTTTTGAAAGAGACTTTTTCAAAAAACAAAACAACTCTATTTTTGGGAAAACGATTGAAAACAAGCGCAAACAACTTGATGTTCGACTAGTTCAGGTATGGAAAGATAAATTAAATAAAACTAACAAATTACATGGGGCTGAAAAATATATAAGTGCTCCAAACTTTAAAGACTTGACAATTTTGGACAAAAATTTGATGGCTATACAGTTAAATAAAACAAAAGTAATTTTAGATCGCCCCATTTATATTGGATTTTCTATACTCGAAATATCTAAAACACATTTATATAATTTTCATTATTCGGTTATGAAAAAGATCTATGGAGATAACATAAAACTGTGTTATACGGACACTGATAGCCTTCTATATCACATAAAAACTGACGACTTTTACACTGACATGAAAAATAATTAAGAATCAAACGTACTTACCTTGTGAAGTTTGATATCTAATTATACGAGTGTCTTTCCGAAGATGATTGCAGTTTACATGCAGATGTTTAGAGAATCGAAAAAAATCAACATAGAAGTGATCAGCCAAATTATTTATTCATGGTTCATATAAAAATAATAATCAAAATAACAAGTACTTAAATAGCTTTTACTTAAAAATGGCATCTACAAGATCGGTTTCTGTGGACCTGGAAAGGCTTTTATTATAATATTTCATAAATACTTGGGATGCCTGAGTCCAACCGGCGGCCTTACGTATAACCTCGAGGTTTACTCCTGCTCTATGAGCCGCCGATGTCGACGCGTGTCGCGTACTATGAGCACCATATATTTTGGTATCTATGCCGCTTTTTTCCAAAGTTGATTTAACCGAATGAGACAAGGCTTGGGTGCCTATTTTCTTGTGAGGTTTTTGGTAGCTAATAAAAACATGTTCTTCTTGGCAACGAATGCCTCTAGTTTGATTTATATAGTGCTCAAGAGCTAGAGCTGGACAGACTCTAGGATTTTCTTTAATAAATGGTAGTACAATAAAAGGTTGAACATTACCCGGCCTTGATGTTTTAATAAGACCGTCAATTTTTATTACAACTTTATCTAAATCAGTCTTAATATTTTTTTTTTTATCAAGCTTATAGTCTGCATTCTTTGGGCGGACGAATGCTAACAAAGTTACAGTTTGAAATGATAGATCTTTAAGTGAAATGGAATCATTTGGGAAATAATTGCTTAAGTAATTTAAAACTACATTAGGATTCCAAGTAACGTCGTACTTCGATGTAGGCGGCTTTATACGGTAAACGCCTTTAAAGAATCTTTTAATCGAATCGTTACACGTTACATCCTGACCTAGTAATATAGATTACGGTGACTGTTTAGCGTGCTATAACTAGCGCCTGAATAAAATGTGTCCGTCAGGTATTCAATAACAGTGTTTGAATTGGATTCAGCATAATCTATATTTTTATTTTTACAGTAAGTCCACCAAGATTTTAATGAGTTATTATATTGGTTCAAGGTATTTGTGGAGAAAGAGGCCATCATTATGTCTAGGGAAATGTCTGGAACACCTCGTTTTAGGAGAGTTTGCCTGATAATTTCCCTGCCATCAGGGTGAGGTTCACGTGTAGGCGATGCTCTTCCCTGAAGGGGGAAAGTAATAAATTTCTGTTAGGTTGGAAATACAAAACTTTTGAAATGAGTAGTTGTGTCCAAACTTGATACCAAGGCTGTGTGGGCCGGAAGGGTACCACAACAATGCCCTCAGCTTTATCATTTTTAATTTTATGAAAGACTTTTAAAATTAGGCTAAAAGGAGGAAAGGCATAGAAATTTATATTTTTCCAATTAAACGTAAAGGCATCAACACTTTCGGCGTTCGGGTCTAATTTCCAAGAAGCATGCCTTTGACACTTGGAATTTTGTATGCTGGCAAATAAGTCGAATTCTGGGGTACCAAATGTGGAAATTATCTTATTAAAAGCATATTCAGCAAGTTCCCATTCCGTATCTATATTGCAAGTTTGGCGCGATACAAAGTCAGCAACTGTATTTTCACTAGATTTAATATACGATGCAAAGATAGTAATATTGCGTTTTTCACACCACTGCCAAATGTCGCGGGCAATGCTGTTTAGGTGTGTAGATTGAACACCACCCATTTTATTTATATATGCTATGGCTGTAGTGTTATCTATTCTAAGTAAGACATTACAAGATTTTAGATGTGAGGAAAAAGTTTTTAGACCGTAAAATGCAGCTAATAGCTCAAGCGCATTTATGTGTAGCGGTAGTTGAGAATAATTCCAGAGCCCGCGCGCAGTTTCATTATTGCAGGCTACCCCCCAACCCGTGTTCGATGCATCGCTAAATATTTCGAGAATATAAATATTTGTACTAAATGAACTAAACGAGGAGTCAATGTGATTTCTCCACCATATCAAATCATTTTTAATATTATCGGACAGTGTCATGTATTTGTTGTAATTATTTGAAAATTTGAGTGTTAAGAATTTTTCTTTTTCCAGGAGTTTAGTATACATCCAGCCGTACTTTACGGCTGGACAACTCGACGTCAGTAGCCCGAGATATCTAGCAAATTCTCTGATTGTGCATCTTTTGGTATTTAACATCTTGTTTGTTAAAGATTTAACACGAAGCTTCTTATTCGCGGGCAGTGTTATGCGTAACTTAACAGAGTCAAAAATAAATCCTAAGAATGTACAGTCTTTTGTTGGCGTACCCTGACTTTTTGTATCGTTTATTAGAAAACCTAGTTTAAATAGTAAACATTTTGTTGTATTTATGTTATTCAGGCAGTTATTATAAGAATTACCAATGCATAAAAAATCATCGATGTAATTAACAGATAAATGTCCCAATGAGCGTAGATAGTGTAGTACAGGTTTAAGTATTTTTGTAAACACATAAGGTGCAGTACACAGTCCGAAGGGCAATACGTTAAACTCGTATAATTCATTATGAAACTTATCCGAGTTCCAAGTGAATCGAAGGTAAATTTTATCACTCTTTGCTATTGAAACTAAATAATAAGCGTCTTTTAAATCTAATGTCGCCATGTAACAATTTTGTTCAATTAATTTTATAGCCGTGCGATAGTCTTCCATTTTGAAATGGTTGATAACAACAAATTTATTTAATTGTTTCAGATTTAGTATAAAATGATGTGTTCCATTCGGCTTTGGAACTGTAAAAATTGGTGATATGAATTGGTTTGCACAAGGAACGCAGCGTGAGATGTAACCTGCATCTAGAAAATTTGTAACAAAATCATCTATTATATTTATTTCTGTGGTCGTGTAAGATTTAGTTACGACAGAAGTTGTTTGATTCGGTATGCAACGTAACGGTATATGATAGCCCTTTATCCAGGATAAAACTGTTTCGTCACTTGTGATATTGAGCCACTCGTTAAAGAAATAACGAAGTCTGCCGGCTATAGGTATATTGTAGGGTACCTGAGGCGATGATGGCGTAATTAACGTCGTCGAGATTGTTGTGGGTGAGTTGACCGCGGCCGCGACGCCGGCGCCGGCGCTGCTCGGCGCTGGGCTGGCGGCGGGGCTGACTGGCGCCGAGTGTGGCTGGGGGGCGCCCGCAGGTCGGCGGCCGGTGCCCGCGGAGGCCCCCGTGCGTTTAAAGCTCCAGGTTGACGAGTCATTTGGATGCTGGCTTGACCACCTTGGTTATACTTGACCCTGTTTGCAGTATATCTTAGTTCCGAGGCGGATGTGGAAATGGCCTTGGATGACTTTAGATGCTCGGACAGATTAGAGCCGAATAAATACTCATCAATCTTAGTGTCTCTTATAATTTCCCTTTTCTGCTTGCTTAAGGAATTTATGATGGCAAAGCGCCTTGATACCGATTCTCTATAGTGCGTATCGCAGAGAAGACGCCCAGCGTTGCTAAGGTTTTTTATTAATTCATTGGTCGTGGGTACCTGCATAACTATTATGAGATATCCACACACTTTTTGTTGGAATGTGATAATTAATTAGTTTTAGGTATTATATACGAGTGGTCAATACATTGTCTAATATACTCGAATATGTGCGTAATGTACACAGTTCGAGACAATGTTAGGCATAATACTAGTGTTAATTCGAGGTAAGTAGTTATTAATGGAAAACCATGTCGGTAGACAGAAAAAACCGGAGACATAAAAATTAATAACGTGTTTAAATAAGAAATTTGTTTGAAATCTTCTATATATATAAAAGAAAGTCGTGTTAGTTACACCACTTATAACTCGAGAACGGCTGGACCGATTGCCATGGTTTTGGATTTGTTGGATTTGTTTCCGTCCCGAATAGCAGAATACATCTTAAAAACAATGAAAACTCGATATGTGTAATGAGTACTTTCATTTCAATAAATGCTGATTTGTTTATTACATGTCAAACTTTTGTTGTCCATAGGGTGATACCAGGAGATCAGATAGGAGTATTTCATGAGGGTTGTAGCTGGGGAGCACGAGGGCGGTACCAGGGGAGCACGTAGCCGTAGCTGATTAGGGTGATACCAGGAGATCAGATAGGAGTATTTCATGAGGGTTGTAGCTGGGGGCACGAGGGCGGTACCAGGAGAGCACGTAGCCGTAGCTGATTAGGATGGTACCAGGAGATCAGATAGTAGTATTTCATGAGGGTTGTAGCTGGGTAGCAGGTACTGTACGCGTGAGAGTAGGGTGGGACCTTAGAGTAGGTAGCAGTCATGAGGAGATTACCAGTAGAGCAGGTAGCAGTAGTAATACATGAAGGTGGTACCATTAAATCGGGGAATGGTAGTCAAAATCAAAAATAAACTAGAAAGAAATAAACTAAACTTGGCAGCACCCATGAGTTTGGCTCTAAGTTGCAGTAGATGTATATGAATCTGGTGGTTGCGATCTTGCTGAAGAGACGCTATTAGCATAAAAAACTAATTCAATCGGCAATATTAGTAAATCGTGTGTTTCTTATTTACAACCTATATACAACCTAAAATGATTACTTAAAAACAATCAGCAATATTATCATCGACTCTAAGGCGGTACGAAGTCTGCTGGGAAAGCTAGTAGTATGTAAACTTACCTTGGGGTTCTGGATCACTTTCAACGTCGAGGTGAGATGACCGAGCCGGTGATAACGGCGGGTTGTCGTTGGAACTGCAGGAGGAACTCGATAGCCTCCTCCGCTTTTTTACAAGTTTTTTAACTTTTTTAAATAGTTTTTCGACAATCTCACTATCATCCTTGTCTGATCGCTTCCTTTTGCCCATTGTGAACAAGTAGGTTTTAAACTGGGTAAGCACGTGTGACTTGGACAACACAAAATCACGTAATGGCGATCAAGCGCAAGCAGTTCGGAGGCGTTGGTGGGGGTCGAGTCAAATACGATACTTTTTTCTTTTCGATTTAAAAAATCTATTAATAAATCTAAAAGTGTGATTAGGACAGCAACAACTCGCGTACTGCTGCATGTAAACTGCAATCATCTTCGGAAAGATACGAAGTATAATATTACTTATTTTGATACAAGCAATTTCGTAGAAAATAATATATACAATACAATACAATACAAATCTACTTTATTGCACATCAAAAGAAAACATTTGATACAGTAAAATAACATGTAAAATGTACAAATTGGCGGTGTTTTTTTTCTTTAAAGTTTGTTCCTTTCGTTTATTTGCGCGACTTTCTTCACAGGCCCTTGCTGCTACTTCAGTGTACCAGCTCTCCCTGTCTTGTCCATAATAAAAAGGATTTGTGATCGGGTTATTGTCATCTATCAAGTTCTGAAAGAATATGAAAATTAAAACAGATATGAATAATGAAGTAAATTAAACATTTATGAGTAGGTATCAATTGATAAATCAGTTACTAACTTCACGTAAATTAACTAGTTCTGGGTATTCATCAGCAGTTGGAACTCTGTTTATGTCCGCCGCATCCATAATGCATTGGGCATTGTTGGAAAGACATGATTCTGTAATAAAACAGATAATACATTAAATGAAACAGATAATACATTAAATAAATAAATATTAATAAGGATAAAGAGAATACTTACATTTAAAATATTATACTTAATGGTCGTCTTACTTATGAGAACGACTGAAGTAAACTGATTTAATAAACTATAGCGTGCACCAATGTGCGTCCCAATATTATGCATTCATAATGTTGGGATTCATGTTACTACAATATGATAAATTTCGAGTCAATGATCTAGCCAATATTAATATATACCTGTATTGTAAGATGAGAATGAACCATTCCTGTAGTGATAAGTCTAAAAATAGCTCAAAATAAAGTATATATATCTATGTTAGGTATTAATAAAATTAGTTGACAAGATGAAGTTGATCAAACAACCTATATGGCCAACTTGCTAGTTTTCCCCAGTTACTTTTTAATAAATTTATTAAGGTGGTCAGTAAACCTTACACAGCGCATCGTTGTTCCCGTTTTAAAAACAATATCAAGTCCAAATTGCGGTCATCACTTTTGGACTCCTCTAACCCTAATGCCGCTTATGGAGCATTTTTAATGTAGTTAAAAGCGAGTTTGACGTAACTTTTAAGTGTAAAACTAGGCAAGTCAAGTGCAGTTCTGCTGCCTCATTTAACCAATGGGCCACTACTGGTATCTACAAGAGTCGAAGTAGGCTGTATGAGTTATATGGCATGAAAAAATATAAATTTGACACAGATTTTATAGATTATGTTAGAAATTATTCAAAAAATTTTAAGATGGTTTGTAACTCTGCTAAGTCTAAGTATATCAGCGAAAAAATAAAAAACTCTTTAAATAAAGTAAAAGCCACGTGGAATATTATTAATCAAGAAGCTACGAAACGTGACAATAACTTAGAGATTTTAACCAACAATAAATTAGTTACTGAAGCTAATGAAATCGCCACTATTTTCAATATTTTTTTTGCGGATATACCAATAACAACAACGAGTGCTTTAAAATCATCATGACTTGATGCAGAAAACTTATTACGAAATTGCGTGCCCAGTTGTGATTCTTCTTTTAGTTTCGAATACGTGATTCCATTAGACATTACCAATGCTTTTAAATCACTTAGTCAAAAGAAAACCGAAGATCTTTGGGGCTTCTCGTTAAACTCCTAAGTAACATAATAAACATTGTTGCACCCTCTTTAGCCGTCGTCTTTAATAAATGCGTAGACGTAGGTGTCTTCCCGGACTTAATGAAGCATAGTAAAGTGATGCCGTTATTTAAGGCAGGTAGTAGAAGTGATATTAGTAATTTCAGAGCTATATCAATTTTACCAGGGTTCAGCAAGATTTTTGAAAAATTAATGTTAAAACAACTTCCACATTATTTCAATGACAAGACCCTCTTACATAGCGAGCAATACGGTTTTACAAAGGGACGTTCAACTACCGATGCCGGTGTAGCTTTACTAAAACACATCTACGAAGCTTGGGAGAACTCTCAGAACGCTATTGGCGTGTTCTGTGACCTTTCAAAGGCATTCGATTGCGTCTGGCACGACAAATTAATATGCAAACTCGAATATTATGGTATCAAAAATAGATCACTGGATTTAATTAATTCCTATTTGAGTGATAGGGTCCAATGTGTAGATGTTAATGGTAGTAAGTCCACCGGACTACCTGTGAAACTAGGGGTACCCCAGGGTTCAATACTCGGCCCATTTTTATTTTTAGTTTATATTAATGACTTACCATTCTCTTTAAAAGGCATATGTGACGTTGTGCTGTTTGCAGACGATACTTCTTTAATATTTAAAGTTAACAGAAACAGAAATGATTTTAAAGAAGTAAATAGTGCACTTACTCGGGTCACACATTGGTTTTTAGTTAATAATTTAGTTTTGAATGCCAAAAAAACCAAATGTGTTAAATTCGCGATGCCTAATGTTAAGAATCTTGGGCCAGATATTGTTATAAATAATGAAGTGCTAGAGACTGTAAAATCAACGGTTTTTCTTGGCATTACAGTTGATGCAAAATTAAAATAAACGGCGCATATTGCTTACCTGGCGAATAAACTCAGCTCTGCCGCTTATGCGGTTAGAAAAGTTAGGCAGATTACTGACGTGGACACAGTTCGTCTTGTTTATTTCAGCTACTTCCACAGCGTTATGTCCTATAGCATACTTCTGTGGGGTAAGGCGGCTGATATCGAAGCGATATTCGTCTTACAAAAGAGAGCTGTCATATCCATTTACCAGCTAGGCTCTAGAGTTTCTCTTAGGGAACGGTTTAAAGAGATAGGCATTTTAACGGTAGCATCCCAATTTATTTTAGATAATATACTATTGATATGAAAAAATCTTCACTTATACTCGAAAAACAGTGATATACATAGTATAAATACACGGAATAAACATAAGTTAATTGGTACATCGCACCGCTTACACGGGGTACACAACTCATTTGTGGGACTTAGTGTTCGCCTCTACAATAAACTATCTCTCACTTTATTGGAACTGCATTTTAGCTCATTTAAAACAACCATTAAGGATAAACTATGCAAGAAGGCTTATTATACAATAAATGATTATTTAAATGATAAAAATAGTTATATACACAGGACGGTTTAGTGTGGATTAATGTTTGACGTGTATGATTAGTATGTAATTTTATAGACATACTCTATGTGTGTAACATTGTGTTACCTATTTTGTTTTATTTTTAGTATAATTATACGCATACACGTATATATTATTTTTTAAATTTTGACATGTATAATTTTATTAATTATAAAATTCAATGATGTAGCAATTTATGCCACCTCCGTGTTCAGGGCTGTGCCAGGTAAATCAACGTTTGGGGTATTTCTTTCTTTGAGTTTTATTTTTTAGCCGGCAGCAGATACGTCAAGCTCCCTTAGTCGTCACTGCCTGCGGTGGCGTCTTGGGTCGGATCACCTCCTTCCCTCAAATATGGCGAGGGAGGTGATGGCTGACCCTTGCGTCATACTCGTGAACGGGTGCTGCTTGCGGTGGCTGGTCGGTCTGCTGACCTTGGCCTTTGTACTTACAGTTAAATTTCGTATTGGATTAGATACGGCGAACTCAAATTTTTGTTTGTTTGGCACGGCACCTACACACTTATTGTTATTGTTCTGTATAATAATAATAATAATTTTGTAATTGGAATGACAGCGTGCTGCTGGGGAGTTTGTTGCACCGTTTCTTCTCTCACAGCAAAAGCACTTAGGAAGCGGTGATGGGTGGGCGAAACTGGGTGCTGTCCAATGTAACCTGACCTTCAAAAAGTGCTACTTAGTAGCCTAATTTGAATAAATGAATTTTGATTTTGATATATCACTAAATGTTAAAAATATAAATGATAGTGTCTCTCCTCAAGAAATTAGACATAGCGCTTTGTTTCCAAACACAATTCGTTGTATAATTTGCGGTCCCTCAAATTGTGGTAAAACAAACGTTGTGATCAGTTTGTTATTACATGTAAACGGGCTCAAATTTCAAAACCTTTACCTTTACTCAAAGACTAATTTTCAGCCAAAATATTGTTTTTTTACGAGAAGTATTAAGAAGAGTGCCTCAGATAAAATTTAATGAGTTCAATGACGATAAAGATGTCATATCTCCGAGTGAAGCTTTACCAAATTCTGTATTTATATTTGATGATGTCGTATGTGAAAATCAAATAAATATCCGAAATTATTTCTGTATGGGTAGACATAAGCATATTGATTGCTTTTACTTATCGCAAACCTACTCTAAAATCCAGAAACAGTTGTTACGCGATAATGCTTAATTATAATTATTAATTTTCTCATAATATTTAAACAAGATGATGTGAACTTAAAGCACATCTATGAAGAACATGTTAACTCCGATCTCACGTGGAATCAGTTCAAAAATATTTGTAAAACTGTTTGGAATAACCCTTATAACTTTCTTCTTATTAACAAAGAGTCGTCATTAAATAATGGAAGGTATAGACAGAATTTTGATATGTTTTTTAAATTTGAATGAAAGCAGATGTCATTTTTTTTTATGTCTGTATGTCATCATCGGCCTAGCCTTTTCCCAACTACGTTGGGGTCGGCTACCAGTCAAACCGGTTTCAGCTAAGTACCAGTGTTTTACAAGGAGCGACTGCCTATCTGACCTCCTCAACCCAGTTACCTGGGCAACACGATACCCCTTGGTTAGACTGGCTGTCAGACATTTTTCAGCTTCTGACTATCTGTAACGACTGTCAAAGATGTAGGAATAACAGCCGGGGCCCACAATTTAACGTGCCTTCCGAAACACGGAGGAACTCGTTATGACAAAGAAGGTCACCCATCTACGGACCAACCGCGTCAAGCATAGCTTAACCTGTGATCGAATCACTTATGCGGTTATAGCTTAGCCACGAGCTCCTCGTTTTTTATGTCTGTATGTGATACATATAAATGAATTCTATACAGAAACATTGCTAGT
The DNA here is from genome assembly GCF_003590095.1 of Trichoplusia ni. NCBI lineage: Eukaryota > Metazoa > Arthropoda > Insecta > Lepidoptera > Noctuidae > Trichoplusia > Trichoplusia ni. Next base: position 31,040 of record NW_020799913.1, read on the forward strand.
GTTATTTCTCTCTTAGTTGAGCACAGTTGTGATTACATAAGATGGAAAAAAAATATTAAAATGGAATTAATGAAGTCTGTCGACTCCATAGAAAAGAAAATAAAATCAAGAACATGAAGTTAACTTATCCTTAGATAAAATGTTCAAACCAGTTTCAGACCCTCTAAAAACTTTTATAAATTCTTAAAGATTAATCGAAAATATTAAGCATAATAAAAACGTACCCAATAGTACTGTACCTATTGAATCAGATGAAAATTGTGAAAGCACTCCTACTGAATGCGAAGATTTTCATGATGCTGATATAATTTTTTCAAGCTCTCCTAAAGGAGAAGTAAAAGATAATTTAGAACTTTCGTTGCAAAGTGAAGATATCTATGGTTTTTATGATGGTGTAAATGTGCCATTTGGAATAAGAACCGACAATAAAACTTTAATGATGGGTAACTCCGTAGTATCATTTTCTAAAATTCAAAATATTGGCGGAGATAACTTAGTTTTGGTTAAAATTGGAGACAAAAGTTATGACTTGATCCCTGGACTAAAAGAACTTTTACTTCGAAAAAAACCTGATTTAAAAAATATAACCGACATCGATAGACTTGTCTACAAAGATATCCTACATTGCACTAATGCCCATAAGAGGGATTATAATCCTAACGGTCAAATAAGAGGTGACAAAGGATTCAAATATCGAGAAATAATCAGACCATTATTTTCTGAGACTTTGTTGGAAAACAATCAGAATAAAATTGGAGGCAGTTTGCCAGCGCTTAAAACATATAAAAAGAATACTGACTTAATATATTGGGACGATCCAAATGAATTGGTTGAAAGATTAAAATTATTAATAGCTTCAAGAGATGCCGGTAATACAAACCATGACAATGAAATATTATCAATAATTGAAGAATTAAAAGAAGCTAATTTAATTAAAGAATAAATACTGACTATAAGGAAGCTTTTCATTCAGTATTGCAATAGCATTCATTATGAACATTTAAAAAGTTTATGCGTTCTATAATATAAATATACAAATTATTGAACCTTTAATATGTATAGGTTAACAATATCTAATTAAAATATATTCGAGATATTTTTTAAAATGAGCAAAGCGGATGTGGTAAATGAAATTCATAAAAGCGCTAGAGTGAATTTTCCGAGAAGACAAGTTATTATGAAGGATA
>NW_020799914.1:0-14175 GCF_003590095.1 Trichoplusia ni
GGATCAGTACTTGGGCCAACATTGTTCTTGATCTATGTAAATGATCTTTGTAACGTTGAATTACCCGGTGCTAAAGTGATTACATTTGCTGACGATACTGTAATTTTATTTCAACAAAAAACATGGAGTGATGTCAAATCGTCAGCTGAGATTGATCTAAAAAATATAATTGAATGGCTTGATTACAACCTGCTTACCTTAAATCTTAAAAAAACTAGATTTATAACATTTAGTATAAAAAATAATTTGCAACCGACTGACTTTAATTTAAAAGCTCATTCCTCTAATTGTTCTGCTGCAAGTATTTGCGGGTGCCCTGTCTTATCTCCTAGTAAAAGTATAAAATACCTTGGAGTTGAGATCGATGAAAATTTAAATTGGAAAGAACACATTCATAATCTAAAATCTCGTATTCGCAAACTTATACCGATTTAAAAAAAAATAAGAAACTTAAAAGACAAAGCTACGAACAAAACGGTCTATTTTGCACTGTGTCAATCGATAGTAACTTATGGTATCTCTGCCTGGGGTGGCGCTAGGAAAAGTACTCTTTTAAAAATAGAAAGGGCCCACAGATGTATTCTAAAGGTGATTAATTTTAAAAAATTTAGATATCCTACAACTGCGTTGTACAAAGAGTTTGAAGTCCTAAATATTCGTCAACTGTTTATTAAAAAAATAGTCCTGAGACAACATTCCTACGAAAAGCCTGTTTCCAAATCTCTTAGAAGAATGCATGAGGTGTATGACGTCCCAGCATGCAAAACCACGTTTGCACAGTGTTTCTCTTATTTCTTGGCTCCTCTATTGTACAATCGCATAAGCAAAATTAAACCTCTTAAAGATACGACGAGATTTGTGTGTGGAAGGGCTCTGGATGAGTTTCTGAGCAACCTGGATTATGAACAGACTGAAAAACTTTTACAAATATGTCAGTAATTATTTATATAAAAATATATATTTTATTGAATATAGTTTAATACAAAACAAAATTTATATAAACAATAAAAAGAATAAATGAATTTATGTAATTGATATATATATACAATATAATCACAAATAATAATCACATATACATGTACAATAAATACATTACATTAAAGTTATAGATACTCTTCAAAACATGAATATATGTAAATAATATATATATAAACATATACAATAAATACATTGCATTAAAGTTCAATATATACTATATACTTTTCTAGTTATAATATAAAAAAAAATATTGAACTTACTTATGTTCTTACTTTTAATTTTATTATTTTAGTCTTAGAAACACCTTTTTTATTATTATTTTATTTTTACACTTAACTTATTGCAATTTCTAAACAAATAATGTTTTATGTGAAAATACTTTATTTACATTGTAATAGCGTTACTAGTTGCGTTATCTGATTATTTTGCGTATACTACTTGTTTATGCTAAGCTTGTAACTAGTTATCGTCAACTATGATTCACAGCAAAAGAAATGTATTTAGTAAAAAGTGTCTTAACGTGTTTACATTATGACTATTATACTTTGAGCGAGAATCTTACCTTGCCGTAACACAGTCCTAGACTAGCACGGGAGGTAAAGAACTTTTCTCTGTTTACCGTCATTGGGCATTTATTATTTTATCAATTATGTGAACCATTGCTTTACTCGTGATAGCATTATTATAATTTAAACTGTTCTTCTCACCTTGCTACTTGTTATATATAACTTGTAATGTAGTGTAGTTGAACGTAAGTGAGTGTGCCCTATATTATTATGTACCTAAATATATATTATTGGTGTACTGTAACCTAAACTTATGGTCAATAAACTTTTATCTTTAAAGGAGCTTTCAGCTGTTTGCGGTCGTATAAATCTCATTCCAAAAAACAAAGAAAAATATATTTCGTTCACAAAATTTATCCCGATTGATAAAAAAAATGTAGCCCAGTTAAAGTTTATAGATTCTTTTATTTTCAAGTCTAGATAATCTAATAAAAACTATGCAAACGGAAGATTTTCAAAATGTACGAGTTTTTTAAAGATGATTACTTATTTAATGTAGCATGCAAGAAAGGTGTATACTGTTATGACTACATCAATTCATGGCATCGGTATAAAGAAACTGAATTGCCAGATTCATCAAAATTTTATAATAAACTCACATCCCAATCTATTTCAGATGAAGATTATAATCATGCATTAAAAGTATGGAATGCATTTAATATTTCTAATTTAGGGGAGTACACAGACTTATATTTGAAATGCGATGTTCTACTATTGTGTGATGTTTTTGAAAAGTTTAGAACGATGAGTTTAAAATATTATAACCTTGATCCTTGTTATTATGTATCATCTCCCTCATTGAGCTGGGATGCAATGTTATTATATACCAAAATTAATGTGGACTTAATTTCAGATATTGATATGTATCAAATGCTAGAAAAAGGCATTAGGGGTGGCCTTGCTCAGTGTTCTTTAAGATATGCAAAGGCAAATAATAAAATAAATACCTTCCAAATTATAACAATAAGGATACCTGATAGCTCTTTAATTTATCTTGATTGTGTAAATTTACATGGTTATGCTATGATGCAACCGCTTCCTACTCGAAACTTTAGATTTTTAAACGAAGATGAAATTAATAATTTTAATGTAATGCATATTTTAAATGATAGTAAAACTGGATTTATTTTAGAAGTTGACTTATGGTATCCTAATAAAATTCACAAAGCGCATATGGATTTACCTTTTGCCGCCGAAAAATTTGCTCCACCAGGTAGCAGAAATGCTAAACTAATTGCTAATCTCTATGATAAACATAAATATATCATTCACTATGTTCATTTAAAAGAATGTATAAAAAATGGACTTATTTTACTTAAGATATATAGAATACTATCATTTGAACAAAGTGCATTTTTAGCTCCCTATATCCTGTTGAATACTACTCTCAGACAAAAAGCGTCTTCCGATTTCGAAAGAGACTTTTTTAAGAAACAAAATAACTCTATATTTGGAAAAACTATTGAAAATAAAAGAAAACAAGTAGATGTCAAACTAGTAAATTTATGGAAAGATATTTGTAATAAAACTACTAAACTTTGTGGAGCTGAAAAATATGTAAGTGCTCCAAATTTCAAAAACTTATCTATATTTTCTGATTCTTTAGTAGCAATTTAGTTACAGCAAACGAAAATCGTGCTTGATCGACCAATTTACATTGGTTTCACAATATTGGAATTGGCTAAGAGTCATTTGTATTCTTTTCATTACTCTGTGATGAAAGGTCTATATCAAAATCGTATTCAACTATGTTATACTGATACAGACAGCCTTTTGTACTTAATATATACAGAATTTTTTTATGAGGACATGAAAAAAAATATAAAATACTTCGATACAAGCAACTTTGAAAATGGGAATCAATTTAATATACATAAAGCTAATTCTAAAATACCTCGATTTTTTAAAGATGAAATGAGTGGTGGTATCATATCCGAGTTTGTTGGTTTAAGAGCAAAACTATATTGTATAGACTCACTGGCTTCTTCAGTTATCAAAGCAAAAGGGGTAAAAAGTTCGGCCTCGAAAAAACTAGATATTAAAAAATATTAACGCGCTCTACGATACAATGAAAGCCTAAGAGATGACATGTGTATTATAAAGTCGAAAAATCATAATATTTTTATTCAAAAAATTAATAAGCTTGTTTTAAGTAGGGATGATGATAAAAGACAAATAATGGAAGATGGTTGTAAAACTTTGCCTTGGGGGCATCATAAAACAGTCTTTTAATTAAGTGTAAATCGTTATAGTTAAATGATGCAACTCACCCTAAGATTGCAATGCATTAATTTAAGGTGAATAAGCATAAATTTATAATGCTTAATGTATTTTATATTATACTAGCTTTTGCCCGCGACTTCGTTCGCGTGTAATAGCGACTTTCGGCAGAAAAGATAGCTGTGTCCGCGAATCTGTTAGCGTGTAACTCCTTCTGTTATTAAGTTAATGTATTGGTAATATTGTTTAGATCACGTTTACATGAGGCTTAAACTATATTGGAAGTTGTTGCGTCCGGCACGTGAACATAAAGATTTCTAGAACTGCTAACCCGGGAAAGAGCAACGTATAACCGACCATGCGAGAAACAACTGACACCGAGATCTACTCCGGCAACACGAAAAGTCTGCCCTTGAGCTTTATTAAAACGTAACGAACGTAAAATTATTTGGTATAATGGGTATTCTGGGGATATAGACGGTTTCTCCTTCACCGCAACCTGTTAAAATTTGAGCCTTGATTATATTTTGTTGCAACTGGGTTACTTTCAGTCGAGTTCCATTGCAAAGTTGTGGTGGTCTTAAATTTCGGAGTAGAATAATCGGAATGCCAATTTTTAAACAAATTTCACGAGAAGGAAGTCCGGGCCGGGCCGGGGATATTTAAAGAATTTAAGAATTCTATCGGGTAGGTAATTAGTGGCTTCTTGTTCATCGACCATTCTACTCCTTTTCGATGGGCCATCGTATACTCATCCCATATGATTAAATTACACTCGCGTAATAGCTTAGCTTTGTCGCTATTTCTTGAAATACTACAGGTTGGACTTTCCGTGCGATCTAAATCAATTGGTATTTTAAACATAGTGTGAGCAGTTTTACCTCCTGGTAGCAATGTTGCAGCTATCCCTAATGAAGCCACGGCAAGAGCAATTTTACCCTGGTTTCGAACGGAAGCTTATATTAATTTAGTAACCATATTGTCCCCAAATTATTTTGAACACTCTCGCACATGCGATCATAGACTGAACGTTGTTCTGCAGTCATCATTGGGACACCGCTTTCTAATGTCGTCAGCAGTTCCATTGGGTTGTAACCAATCTCTGCGGAATATTCCCTTTTAGTAACGTCTCCGACTGAGGTTGGTGTTGGCAATTTTGGCAAACCATATTCACATAGTAATTTACCGCCTACTGCTGTTAAGTCATCCTGAAGAGCCAATAAACACTGATTTATAGCAAGATCACGGACATTATCATTAGTTGTGCCTTCATCATTGTGAGATATATTCCTAAGAAAGTCTTCTGCAAGTTTTTCTTTATATTTTTCCCATAATTGTATAGCATCTGACAAATTACAAAATTTTAGTTATGTTACAAATAAATGGATAACCGTCGTGGATTATCACTAATACAGGATTCTGCTAAAGTGTCATCCCAATGCTGATCATTTTCAAGCAAATGACGCGCTTGGCAAGCTTTTCTAAAATCTATAAATGAGGTTGGTCCTCGCACTGTGTGTAATAATAATCGCAAAGAGAAACACTCAGCGTTATTAGGATGAACGGTATACACTCTACCAAGAACATGTTCTTTGAAAATACCTGACTCGCCACCTACAGGCCTGCCACGGCGTCTCCGATTAAAGACACCTCGTTGCATATTGTAGGTATAATACGATGGAACTTCCTCATACAAAAGAGATTTTGCAAAATCATCAGTTTGGCAAAGTCGAAAGAATGCTAATAAAGTTGTTTGTCTAGGGTTCTCTAATCGTTCTGTAACATTTTCGGCGTTGCAATATATAAGTTGACCGCCTTCAAGATGAACATCTAGATAAGTCACAGGTGGATATCTTTCGTGAATGTTGATACTTAAGATCCGCCACACAGCTTCTGAAGAACTAATATATCTGCCTGACTGAAGTCAGTAATTTCGTCATGTTCATTTCTCAACGCAAATCTAGCTTGGTCACTGCCCTTATTAATGTACTTACAAATATATTTTATTGACTCTACACTATTACACATTTCAACATTTATGTGAGTTTGAAATGTTCTGGACAACACAGGCGAATACGGAACGACTCATCTATTATTGAAATGAAACGACTTTTACGGATTTTATCGCGGTTTAATTTTTGGTTTTAGTTCCCGACGTTTCGACACCTTTGCAGGTATCATGGTCACGGGCAGACTGAGATGGTGTTCGTCTTGACAGGAGATGGAGGTTGAACTGCAGAAGTTGGTCTAACTGGAGATGATGGTGCAACTAGAATATTGGAAACTATTCCAGTTGGTGAGTTATATGCTTCAATCCCCATACTCTCAGATTGTACTAGTTGAAATTCTGTATCTGTTTCAATTACAGACTCAGCAGAGGAAAGAGATGGTGCTACAGGATCTTCTAGTATATCTACGAGCTTTTCAGTACTGATATTCTGTATCAGGGGGCTTAGACAAAGTAACAATTTAAAAACGATAAAGAAGTTCGACAAGACTCAACTGTATGGGATTGACATAAGCCGCGTTAAATCACATGGTCAATCGTCATCGTTATCGCAAGTTGGTAAACAATGTAATAATTATTAAATGATGTAACGGTTTATCCACGCGTATTTATCGGGGTAGACCGACTAGTTTCGGACTAGTTTCGGTCTTCCACCTCCAGATGAGACTGAAGTGGCAGCGTCACAGGCTGTGACCTTATTCCGGTTAAAATATTCAATCATGGCAAGGATTACTTTCCACCTGACGAGATCTTTTTCGTCACCGGACAAAGTGGCTTCACTGTTAGGCAGCACATGCCAAGGTTTTTCGGTGGAGTTTGGTGGTGATGCCAGCATTCAAACTGACGATTATTTGGTGGTGGGTGATGGTGTGAATGTAGAGCCTCAGACATGACACCCATGACGTTGTTATCTCACATCTTATTTATATGGATGACATTAAATTGTACTCAAAATCTGAAACAGATATGAAAACAATAATAGATACCACAACATTATTTAGCAAAGATATTAACATGCAGTTTGGTTTAGATAAGTGTAAAACAGTACATATTGTAAGAGGGAAGATAAAACCCGGCGAGTACCCAGTTAACAGTACCGATTGTATAACCGCCATGGAGCCTACGGATTTTTATAAGTACTAGCTGTTGCCCGCGACTCCGTCCGCGTGGACTTCAGTTGTGTTCGGTGTTCCCCGTTTCCATGGAAATGCCGAGATAAAATAGAGCCTTGACCCCCCATTACACACCTTAAATTCAGACTACCCTTGTGTACATATTTCATTACTTTTAACAAACTATGTTTCTAAAAAGAGTTTCATATTAGTTTTGACCTACCATTAGCCCACATTACAATCCTTTTTTTTCATTTAAATAGTAGCCTATGTCCTTAATCAGATTATCTGTACACCAAATTTCTATACAATCGGTTCAGTAGTATTGGTGTAAAAGCGAGACAGACAGAGAGATACTTTCGCATTTATAATATTAGTATGGAAAGATGCACAGAGAATCAAACAACTCAACAAATCTATCGCCGTCAACCGCAATATATAATATAGTCCTCTCCAAAGTTTCCGTAACATAACCGTACCTAGGTATCCACGACACCTCTTTCAATTTATTAACGAAAAATTACTAAAACCCAAAAGAGCAAGAAGAAAACATTCTATCTACATATTTGTGATATCAATCGTTTATGGGAAGATATATTTCTATTTATGAAAGAAGTTGACGAATACCTAGTCTACACCTTCATCATCGGCCTAGCCTTTTCCCAACTATGTTGGGGTCGGCTACCAGTCCAACCGGTTTCAGCAAAGTACCAGTGTTTTACAAGGAGCGACTGCCTATCTGACCTCCTCAACGCAGTTACCTGGGCAACACGATACACCTTGTTTTAATCAATGAATACCGACATGTTCTCATGACCTCCAGCAGACCTGTCAATACAGCTTCAAATACTTCTACAGTTATCAAAGCGCCGGCACGCTGCAATTACAAAAAGAGTTTGTATGTATATCTACATCAACCGAATTATTTAAGACAAATAAATCACTATGCGAAACTAAATGACATTTGAACTATATTTTTGCGAAAAAGCAACGGTAAAGATGGCGACAGCGGTTTGTTTGTCAGTCATTGGAATTTAACGAAATTAATCCATAATATGAATTTTGCGGATATATTTTTTCGACTCAAAATTAATATTTTTTTTGTTTTGTTCTTCATATAAGGTTTTGATCAAATTATTAATATAGATAATAATCTACTCTACAAATTTAAGTTGTAATTTCGAAATGTAATGACACTAACAACGGCATTCTGACAGTTGCTATGGTTACAATTTTTGGTTTATTATTTGCTAAAACCGCCCGCTACATATCGAACCATTACGCCCTTTTACGTAGTAAGGTCCAAAAGTTTCCGGCCTGGAAACTATAAAGTGAAGGATAAATCTCAAACAATTTTTATTATTTTTCAATATAGTCCCCCTTTATTTCGATACACTTTTCGCATCGCTTTATTAACATTTCAATTCCTTTAAAAAAATAGTCTGAAGTTTTATCTTCTAAATGTGCCAAAACCGCGGGCTTCACCTCTTCTTCCGTGTTAAACTTTTTTCTAACTTTCTCCTCGCAAGTCGGATGTCAATTTTGAAAATAAATAATAATCGCTTGGGGCCAAGTCGGGACTATAGGGTGGATGGTCGAGCTCAGTGAAACCTCATTCTTTGATGGCAGCCTTAGAAACACCCGATGTGTGGACCGGCGCTTTGTCATGAAGCAGCACTACTCCTCGCGACAGTTTCCCTCGACGTTCTTTTTTGATAGCATCTCGCAATTGATGTAGTAAGAAAGCGTAGTACTCGCCCGTTACAGTTGTGTTGCGTTCTTTAAAATCCGCCAGTACAATTCCTTCGGAATCCCAAAATATTGTGGCCATAAACTTTTTTGTGATTGAGACACCTTGGCTTTTTTGGGCCGCGGTGAGCTGGGACGACGCCACTCCATCGATTCCTTTCTAGACGAAGGATCATGATAAAGAACCATAGTTTCATCTCCTGTTACAATTGAATTCAAACCATATTTCCGACGGCCTTCACACAGGGATAAAAATTGAGCACAGCACTTTACACGTTCTTGCTTTTGAACACCGGAAATAAGTTTTGGGACCCACCTTGCACTGACCTTATCCATACCCAAATGCTCATGTAAGATTCTAAGCACAGTTGTTTTCGAAAGTCCCGTCATAGTTGCCAATTCTTTTGTCTTCAACCGCCAGTCTTTCAGTACTGTCTCTTCGACAAATTGAATGTTTTCATCAGTAATGGACTCGGACGGACGTCCTGGGCGGGCTTCATAGTCAATTGATTGTCTTCCTAAACGAAACTGTTTCGCCCATTCTTTTATGGTGGTATATGACGGAGAGGATTGTCCGTATACAGCATCCAAACGTTGTTTGATTTTGGCTGGCGTCTTCCCCCACGGCTCGATACTCAATCTTATCCATTTCGAATTTTCTGTCGATTTTCTAACTTTAAAAGGTTATAACTTTGTATATGAATGAAATATACTACATAATAAATAAAAAATATACTTTTAAGTGTGGGTATGTCGATAAAAGTCAATGTCAAGTTTGATATCTTTGATTAATCCAATGCGGGTAGGCCAGAAGCTTTAGGACCTTACTACTTTACCTTACTTAGGTACAGTCTGGGGCCATAAGTCCAGTAGCACATCAAAGATCGTATTCGCCTGCATGCTACGGCGCATACATGTGTGCGCAGTGGCGTGCACAGAGATTTTAGTCAGGGTAGGCAAAAAGAAACGGCCAAGTGCGATTCTGATTCGCGACTCTCACTGTTGGTACAAAATATAAAAAAGGTTACCCATCAAATTCACGACCGTAACAAATGATGCTTAACCTCGATTTCTCGGTGATCTTTGAAACTGTTTACTCTCTAAATAACTATCAACGTTCATGCCTACAGCCGAAAGACAGACGGACAGAAGGCCAGCCGGATTTAAAATGTTGTGCGGTAAACTTTGTACTTACCTACCTAGTGTACCTAGCCAACGTATTTGAATATTAAACTTTTACGGCTATCTTTTCGTCAGATCATTTATCATTGAATCGCAGGTAGTCAATAACGTATACATTTCTTTAAACGTTTTTCTATTGACATCATACCTATCGTAATATTGTAACCACGTACGTAAACACAAAAATAACCTTTTCGTTGAAGTAGGTACCATGCGGGAATCTTACCAATAAATCGTGTCAAAGGTACTAAATAGATATTTTTCTGTATTTTTTTGTAAATAAGTTTAGATAAGTGAAGTAAATCTAAGTATAGTTTAAAATAAATGGATAGGGAAACAGAACAAGCGATTTCTCTGTATCTACGAGCAATTCGTTAGACTCAAATCATTATGTTTTCTACGTATTGTTTTGAACGATTGACTCACTTTTCTTAATTTATTAGATGTCGTGCGTAGTTTTATCTATTTCAAACACTTGTTTTATCACAGAAAAATAGTTTTAAAATCGCAATTTTTGTGTTATGAGCACACGCCGTTTGAAAGTTCACAATTATTAATCAATTTTTCGACTTATATCAAATAACTTAAAAACCAACGACCCAGAAAACGAATTATGACAAATGAAAACAAAAATGCATCGAAAAATATTGCGGCTCACTTTACGATAATTACTGTCAAAACATAACCACAGATAACCGCTCATGTCATCCGCTGTCTTTGTCGTGCAAAGGCAGTGTCTCTTTTATCACACACACTAACAAAACGCAGACTATTTGACATTTTGTGACAATATGTATAGGAAAACAAACATAGAACATTGTCATGACTACGAGTCTGTCACACGCACACATGCTTAAAGTACCTACGTCACTGAGACATCGAGTTGAAGTGTCTTTCCAACGGGAAAACGGTGCCAGCGGCGGCGCACTTCGGCAAAAAAGTGTACTAATTTTGAAATATTGATAATCCTCCCTTGATAGATTATGTTACAATGTGGAATAGATAGATGGCGCTGATACATGTTTTACGAATATTGTTTATTTTATGGATAGTAATTATGTACCTATAATATCTGAATTTCTCAGGGTAGGCAGTGTCTTTTTGTCTCTATGGACTGCACGCCACTGTGTGTGCGTGATGTTAACGCAAACATTACCCGTCATACAGTATAACTACAAGATGATAGTGTGTGTGGGTAATACTAGACAAAGATAATAATATATTTGTTTTCTTTCCTATTAGTGTGGTATGCACCTTTATCAACAAGTTAATTTTCAAATCTACCTGCAACATATTCACAATTTTATTATTTAACTAAAACTACCTCATAATTTCTGTGGTCTTTTAATGGACCAACTATTATGACAATTTAAACTTCAAGAGTTCATATGGTTAAGTGCAACAATGTGTGACTTGGGAATGAGTGGATGTCAGTTCGAATCTCAATTGATTCGTCAGATCGCCCTTTTTTACTTTACTCTCTTATTAGAAGCAACATAATTGTATATTTATTTATAGATTTTATATTATATATAAAGGAATATTATATTATATTTAAATATATCAATGATTATATTATAATAAATAATAACTTTAGGTTCAAATAAAATAATATTTGGTAATGTGAAGAAACATTTATTTATATTATCTATACGTTTGTTTGTTTGTTTGTTTGTTTGAACGCGCTAATCTCAGGAACTACTGGTCCAAATTGAAAAAATATTTTTGTGTTGAATAGACCATTCATCAAGGAAGGCTTTAGGCTATAAACCATCACGCTGCGACTAATAGGAGCGAAGATACAATGGAAAATGTAAAAAAAACAGGGCAGGTATGAATCATAACTTATATCTTCTACCCACGGGGACGAAGTCGCGGGCAACAGCTATATTTAATATACCGTTAATTAAAAATACAAATCTATACTAATATATAAAGCTGAAGAGTTTGTTTGTTTGTTTGTTTGAACGCGCTAATCTCAGGAACTACTGGTCCAAATTGAAAAAATATTTTTGTGTTGAATAGACCATTCATCAAGGAAGGCTTTAGGCTATAAACCATCACGCTGCGACTAATAGGAGCGAAGATACAATGGAAAATGTAAAAAAAACAGGGCAGGTATGAATCATAACTTATATCTTCTACCCACGGGGACGAAGTCGCGGGCAACAGCTATATTTATATACCGTTAATTAAAAATACAAAATGCCACCTAAAAAACGACCATCTTTATCTCGAAATTCGAGAGATGCTAAGAGGATGAGAAATGCGCGTTCTCAAGAATCAGCAGAGGAAAAAGCACATCGGTTAAACTCGGAGACGCCGTGGCAGGCCTGTAGGTGGCGAGTCAGGTATTTTCACAGAACATGTTCTTGGTAGAGTGTATACCGTTCATCCTAACAACGCTGAGTGTTTCTATTTGCGATTATTGTTACACACAGTGCGAGGACCAACCTCATTTATAGATTTTAGAAAAGCTTGCCAAGCGCGTCATTTGCTTGAAAATGATCAGCATTGGGATGATGCTTTAGCAGAATCCTGTATTAGTGATAATCCACGATGGTTACGCCATTTATTTGTAACATTACTAACATTTTGTAATTTGTCAGATGCTATACAATTATGGGAAAAATATAAAGAAAAACTTGCAGAAGACTTTCTTAGGAATATATCTCACAATTATGAAGGCACAATTAATGATAATGTCCGTGATCTTGCTATAAATCAGTGTTTATTGGCTCTTCAGGATGACTTAACAGCAGTAGGCGGTAAATTACTATATGAATATGGTTTGCCAAAATTGCTAACACCAACCTCAGTCGGAGACGTTACTAAAAGGGAATATTCCGCAGAGATTGGTTACAACCCAATGGAACTGCTGACGACATTAGAAAACGGTGTCCCAATGATGACTGCAGAACAACGTTCAGTCTATGATCGCATGTGCGAGAGTGTTCAAAATAATTTGGGGACAATATGGTTACTAAATTAATATTAGCTTCCGTTCGAAACCAGGGTAAAATTGCTCTTGCCGTGGCTTCATTAGGGATAGCTGCAACATTGCTACCAGGAGGTAAAACTGCTCACACTATGTTTAAATACCAATTGATTTAGATCGCACGGAAAGTCCAACCTGTAGTATTTCAAGCAATAGCGACAAAGCTAAGGTATTACGCGAGTGTAATTTAATCATATGGATGAGTGTACGATGGCCCATCGAAAAGGAGTAGAAGCGGTAGACAGAACTTTAAGGGATGTAAAACAAAATGATCGACCGATGGGCGGTATCACGGTTTTATTTTGTGGTGATTTCCGACAAACCTTACCGGTAATACTACGGGGAACCCGAGCTGATGAGGTTAGGGCTTGCCTGAAAAGCTCTTATTTGTGGCGTGATATACAATCGATGCATTTAACTATAAACATGCGAGTGAGAACTGGAGATAATCCAGATAATAGTCAATTTTCTAATACATTATTAAAGATTGGTGAAGGTACCTATCCACAACTACACCAAGGAAAACTTATTTTGACGCCTGAATTATGTTGTATAGTTCAATCTCAAACACATCTGATATCGTCGGTTTACGGTGACAAATATATTAAATAGGGACAATACTTGGCTCAGCGAAAGATCCATTTTAACTCCTCGCAATGATCAGGCATTTGAGATTAATAACAAAATACTGTCAATCTACAGGGGAAAGCAATGTTTATAGATCAATAAATAGAATGGTCGATGAACAAGAAGCACTAATTACCTACCCGATAGAATTCTTAAATTCTTTAATATGCCCGGACTTCCTTCTCATGAAATTTGTTTAAAAATTGGCATTCCGATTATTCTACTCCGAAATTTAAGACCACCACAACTTTGCAATGGAACTCGACTGAAAGTAACCCAGTTGCAACAAAATATAATCGACGCTCAAATTGTAACAGGTTGCGGTGCAGGAGAAACCGTCTTTATCCCCAGAATACCCATATACCAAATAATTTTCCGTTCCAATTTAAAAGAACGCAATTCCCGGTATCGGTGTGTTATGCAATGACAACTAATAAAGCTCAAGGGCAGACTCTTCGTGTTGCCGGAGTAGATCTCGGTGTCAGTTGTTTCTCGCATGGTCAGTTATACGTTGCTCTTTCCCGGGTTAGCAGTTCTAGAAATCTTTATGTTCACGTGCCGGACGCAACAACTTCCAATATAGTTTAAGCCTCATGTAAATGTGATCTAAACAATATTACCAATACATTAACTTAATAACAGAAGGAGTCACACGCTAACAGATTCGCGGACACAGCTATCTTTTCTGCCGAAAGTCGCTATTACACGCGAACGAAGTCGCGGGCAAAAGCTAGT
>NC_039503.1:0-48687 GCF_003590095.1 Trichoplusia ni
GGGTAATCCTCATATTTTTAAAGATTACCTTAGTGATCGTAGCCAATGTGTAAAAATTGATTCCTTTACCAGTAGTGAGCAATTTACTTGTTACGGCATACCACAGGGTAGCATATTAGGGCCTACATTGTTCCAAATTTATATTAACGACCTCTGCCTATTATCTCTCGATAACTGTGACATATTCTGCTATGCCGATGACACAGCTCTTTTAATATACGATAAAGACTGGACCACTGCTAAGAAGAGTGCCGAGACTTCCATAGAACACGTAATGAAATGGCTTACGCTCAACCTTTTAACGTTAAATGTTACCAAGACCAAAGTAATTCAGTTCCTACCACCTAAAACATCCAAATCTTCATCGGTTCCAAATAATTTAATTGCTCACATGTCAAATTGCTCATGGATGCAACTGCAGAGAACTGGATATGGTCAGTACTATAAAATACTTAGGTGTTAACATTGATGAGAAATTAGATTGGCGTATGCACACGGACGCTGTATGTGGCAGACTCCGAAAACTGGTCTATTTATTTAGAGAACTAAGGTACTCTGCGGACCAGAAAACAGCATCCATGGTCTATTGTTCTCTGGGTGAGTCAATAATAACTTATTGTATACCCGTGTGGGGAGGGACCTTTAAAACTGTTATGTTACAAGTGGAACGAGCACAACGAGCCGTCCTTAAAGTAATGAGCTTCCGAAAAAGAGACTATCCCACTGTCCAGCTGTACTCGGACACTCAAGTTCTTACAGTAAGGCAACTCTATATCCTCCGCACTGTCTTACGTCGACACTCCACGATACCCTCGGACGTTACTCCTACATCCTCAATTCGGCGTACTGGTTTCTTTATCTACAGACCTATTAGATGTCGCTCCGCGCTAGCACAAAGACACTTTTTTTGCGCAAAGCTTATATTTATACAATAAAATAAATAGGAAACTTCAATCCACAACCTTACTCTTAATAAAGTTAAGCTAAGTCTGAAACAATGGCTACAAACCCTTACATATGACGAAACTGAAAATATATTAACAAGATTCTCCTAACTCAAGTTAAAAAACGCACTTAACTCTTTAAGCATAATAAAATCTTACGTTCCCGACAATGTTCAAACACACAAATATTCCACATTCACATATACACCTTCACAACACATACTCGCACCCTCTCTCATACTCACCCACCCTCACCTGTTGCACACATCCTCTCTCACTCACTCACACTCTCACACACACACACACACACACATCCTCACACACACACACACACACACAAATCTACACTCACCCACCCTCACTCCTACCTACATGTGAATTGAGTTGTTCAGTTCTGTATGTTGTTTGCTTGCACTTTTTTTTTTTTTTTTGTTTTATTTTCTTTCCTTCTGTTAGTTAGTTAAGTTTCTATTGCTCATAAAACGTAAGCTCCTTAAAAGTGGAAGAGGGCGCTGACTCCCGTAACACAGGTTACGTACCTAGCACGGGTGTCAGAGACTTCATAAATATTGATGTACTTTTTTATGACAATAAAGATTATTATTATTATTATTATATATGAAACTTAATGTTTCTCGGCGAACCGGTTTAACTGATGGCACGGGCCAAAGCGAAGTGGTCATCAGTACTAGTCTCTATTAAATATATTAAGTTATGCCTACAGCTACAGTAGGCGTTGCAGTGACTCTAGGAAGAAGTGAGGTATCAGACTCACATTGAAGAAATTTTCTAACTAATCTACATGTATTTAGAATTGCTGCTTTCTGCAGTAAGTAGTAGGTGTTCGGAGGCAAATTGAGAGTATTAAGAGACTGATGTAGTTGTTTGGGTATTACGCCCGTTGTGGATAAAACTATGGGTACTATTGTTACCTTTTGCAGATGCCAAATTCGGGAGATCTCGTCTCTCAACTCAGTATACTTAGCTAATTTTTCCGCTATGGTAGTCTGCAAATTGTGTGTGTTTGGTACTGCGATGTCTATTAGGTATCCTGTTTTGGTAGTTTTATTAATAAGTGTAATGTCAGGTCTGTTGTAATGTACTGTTCGGTCAGTTAGAATGGCTCGGTCAAAATAAAGTTTAGTAGTAGAATTTTCTAAAACAATCTCAGGGCTATATTTATAATAAGGTGTGACGGAATCTATAAGATGATACTGGTGCGCAAGTCTCTGATGAATGATGTTAGCGACTTGGTCATGTCTATGTTTATAGTCAGTCTGGGCTAAGGACTTGCAGGCACCAGTTATGTGTTGTATAGTTTCTGGGCAACTATTGCATTTTCGGCAGGTATCAGTGTTCAAGTTCTTAATAATAAACTTTCTATAGTTTCTAGTCTCAATAACCTGGTCTTGTATAGCTAACATAAAGCCTTCAGTCTCCGGGAATAACTCACCCCGACTCAGCCATGCGTTCGACGCTTCTTTGTCGACATTTCCGTGGCAAAGGTCGTGGTGATGTCTTCCATGCAAGGACTTCCTGCTCCACTCAACAATTTTATCCCGGTTCTCAGTTTGCTTTTCATTATTCTGTTCCGCCGAGTCTTTTAGGTTAAGTGGTGTTAGCTTTAGGTCGTTGTTTACTATTAATTTGTGTAGTGTAGATGATTCTGACTTTGTAAAGAAATACTGTCTAAGTGTTGATATTTGTTTATTGTGTAAGTTGGTGATGTCTATGATTCCTCTGCCTCCCTCTTTTCGCGGCAGTGTCAGTCTCTGTAAGCAAGATCTAGGGTGGTGTTTACGGAATTTAGTCATAGTTGTATTTATTTTACGTTGAAGATCTTTTAGGTCAGACTTAGACCAGTTAATAATTCCGAATGAATATGTGAGGATTGGTACAGCAAAGGTGTTAATTGCTTTTATCGTATTTCTAGAATAAAGATTTGTTTTCAAAATTATATTTAATCTATGTTGAAATTGCTGTCTAAGTTTTAATTTAGTTTCTTTATAGCGGATCTGCGACGATTGGTTGTAACCTAAATATTTATAAGTGTCATGTTCCTTTAAGGATTCTATTTGTTCTAACGTTGCTAAGGTGTAATGATGCTGATAATTCTGTCCTTCTCTAATTGAATTTATTTTGCATTTATCTATACCAAATTCCATTTTGATATCGTTAGTGAACTGCTCTGTTAAATCTGCAAGTTCATGAAGTTCATTCTCACTATTCGCGTATAATTTTATGTCGTCCATGTAAAGCAAATGATTTAATTTAATTTCTTCTGTTAGTCTGTTATTATTACAAGTCAAAGGAGTTCCTAGTGAAGTAGAATTTAAAATTTTGGAAAGAGGGTTTAGAGCTAGGCAGAACCACAGTGGGCTAAGGGCATCTCCTTGGAAGATGCCCCTTTGTATTTTTATTGGGTTTGTAACTACCGTTGCTGCCTCATTGCTTAGTTTAAGCACGGTAGTCCAATTTTCCATAACATTTCTTAGAAAGCATACTAATTTTGGGTGTATTTTATAAATATCTAAAACTTTTATAAGCCACGAATGGGGGACAGAGTCATAAGCTTTTTTATAGTCTACATACATACTGTATAGGTCAGTTTTCGTTTTGTGTGTTCTATTTAGTATTACTGAATCTATTATAAGTTGTTCTTTACAGCCCTGGCTAAACCTGCGACATCCCTTCTGTTGTTCAGCTAAGATATTATTAGCGTCTAAATGTTGGTATATCAATTCAGACAGACAGGATGTTACAATTTTATACAGAGTCTGCAAGCATGTGATTGGCCTGTATTTCGCAGGATTAGCAAGATCTTTCGGGTCTTTTGGAATCATAAAAGTTGTACCTAGTGTCAAGTATGTCGGTAATGAATCAGGTTCTTGAATAAAATTATTAATAAACTTAAATAAATAACCATGAACTGCTGTAAACTTTTTGTACCAGTAGCAATGAATAAAATCGGAACCAGGGGCCTTCCAGTTATGTAACTGAGAGAGGACTTTTTGAAATATTTGCGGTGTTATACTTTCAAATACCATAGCTTGGACATTTTCGCTGGTGTTCGCGACTTCTGCTTTTATCCAATCAGCCTGATCGTTATGCTGTATTGGAGTCTCCCAAATGTTTGCCCAGAAATTCTGCAAAGTCTCTGGTTCCAGGTTGGTATGTTCACTGTTATTTATTATAGTTTCCTGTACATTGGTTGCTGTTGTTCTAATATTACGGTAGAACAGTTTTTCATTATGAGTGAATTGAAAATTTTGTTGTTTTCTAAGGGTGCATGCTTTGTATCTTTGGAGCCGGCCCGATACAACTGATAATTTTTGTTTTAAGGTGTCTAGTGTGTGTATAGCTTGTGAATTTGGTTCTTCGTGTAGCGTGTGGGTTTTATACTGGCTAATAACACTTTGGACATAATTCCTTATTTTCCTACTAGCATTACCATTAATAAATTGCGTAACTCTACCTATCTTAAATCTAAGGTCCTGTAATTTGCGCTCCAAGCGTCTTTGCCAATTTGGCTTATTTTCTCTTTTAGTTACCCTAAGGTTTTCAGATGGCTGAAGTGCTATTTTTGTTCCGTTCATTTTAGCTGCAGTCCAAGCTGCGCTATATATTACGGTTTGAAAAGTGTGAAAGTCGGTGTCTGGACTAATATTCTCTGGAATAACAATTTCATTTAAATAATTAATAATACGGGCTAGTCTTTTGGATGGGTTTTGTTTGGGAATATACACTCTTTCACACGGACTAGTATTTTTGTAAAAAAGGAAAGCCTCTTGGAAAGCTTTATCTATTTCAGTCTGCCTGCCCTGAATCAAAATTGAAGCAGGTTCAGTACGCAGAATGCTTACCTCAGCATTACTTGAAGGTTGAACCTCAAGAGGAGAAGCCGTTTCGTCTATGAAATTATCATTTATCTGAATATTATCGTTTAAAGTCAAGGGAAAAACTTCATTAGGAAAACTATTGTCGCTATTAATTTGACCCAATTCGATGGATACTTCTAATTTAAGAGAATTTAATCTGTCTTCACTAATATATCTATTATTTAAAATTGCCCTCCTCTGGTCAGCTACTCGCTGCTCGCTTAAGTGAGCAAGTGCGGGGTACCTACTTACAAACTCCTGATGCATAGATTTTCGGTATGCCGTTTCATTGATGCCTAGTGATGTTACTTTATAGTACGCCCGCATTATAGCTTCGTTATATTCATTAGTCCATTTCATACGACCCTGTGATGTGTTACTTGTTTCTGAAAGATGTAATTGAGATATATGTGTAGGTGTGGTGTTTATATTGGTTTGTATTTGGTTAAGTTCTTCTCTAACTTCGTTGTGAATCTGATCTATTGTTTCTTTAGACAAAAGTTTATTCCTTATAATAGCTCTACGCTGGTCTCCTATTCTTTGCCTACTAATCTGCATATTAGGGAAATTTTCTAAAAATTTAAGGTGTAGGGGCTCGAGATAAGTTTTCGTATCTGTATCCATTAAAGTCAGTTGAAGATATGTACGCAGTATGAACTTATTCATCTCAGTTGTCCATCGTTTGCGCGTTTTTGAAGAGCTCGTAGTGGGCACAATATCTTGGTCAAAAGTGACCTCTTGCACAACACTATCGGGCGTACTGGTAGTAGATAAACTCCTAGTCATATAGGAAGGGCGAGTGGAAGGGATGGAAGAAAACAAAGAAATCGTATCATCGCCCGAGATTTCAGCTGTAGCTTCTACGTCGTGAGCCCGCTTGCTCAGATCACGACGACCGGCTGTAATATTTTTGTCGGGAGAAGCCCGCCTGCTCAGCCCCTCACCGCCGATGGTCCGCATGCTGTGACATCCAGCATCGGCTCCAGATGTGCCCCGGCGACCCCCGGGAAGCGACCGCAAATCATAAACTCTTTTACTACTCATCTCCATAAAGGGTTACCTTTCCTGTTTAGCCGCGTAAGTTTTTAGTACATGAGTACTGTACACGTGTCCGCCCCCCACGTGAGCTCGATGTTCAGCTCGGACGTTAGGAAAGGGTTTTTGGGGGGCTTATTATTATTATTATTATGTTCGTTAATGTGCTAAAATAAGCGTGACGGCGAGTGATGTGGTAAAGTGATAGAATTGAACTTGGATATTGTTTTGTTATGTCCAACTGTCCCTACCGGTTTGGTGTTAGAATTACGGGGACTTGAAAATATATTGGATTTTAGTATTTAAGTCAATTTTTCACCAATTGAATGACATTAGCAATTTTCAGCTTCTTTGAATTAGCATCAATTAAATTGAGGGAATATGTTAAAACTGTTCTTCACATGGTGACGGTTGATGAGATGATCAACGGACGGACAGACATCGCCGCTTGGTTCGTTTTTTTCCTAAAAAACTAGCTTTTCACGAACCTGCTCGAAACAGCCTTACTTGTGTGTACGTTATCATAACACTAAATAATACATAATAAATATAACTCATCAAAAAGATAGAACTCATAAATTCAAATAAGCGTAGTGTTGCACACATTTATGTAATAATTACCGGATTTGTGTAATCGATTTTTTACAACAGTACAAAATTAAGAGATCACAGCCGTATAAGCAATGAGTATGAGACAAGTATTTAGTCGGAAGTGCAATTAAACATGTCTGTCAATGAGTGTCGGTCCCACGGGCTCGAGACTTTCCTAATTTATCGTAATCTGTGTAATTGGTGGCTACAGCTTCCTGTCAATAGCTTTAGCATAGTATATTATTTTTGGTGTAGTATGCACATGTGAATGACACGGATTTTCTTCTAAACGGCTGAGAAGATTAGAACGGTTTTTGGGGTTGCGCCCTGGATGGTTAAGATTTACAAAAAAGACGTAAACTTTTACGCTTATATAGAGGTTTTAGTTACACTGTGCAGTTGCATAAAAACTGTAAAGATACTGTAGAAGTAGGTACTGATTATGATTTGTTGGTGTTTCAAGTATGTAGTTATTGTTAGGCCAATAAAAAAAATTATAAGCTTTATTATTTATTTCCTTGACTCGAATTATACTGCGTCTTGCAGTAGTCCTCTTATAATCAGATCAGATTTAATAATTACTCTAATAGATAAATCTTTATCTGGCAACCTTCGTTTTTGTCGGGCTGATTTGTGAATCCGTACCATCTAAACGCATAAAAAAATAACATTTTAATCGGTCCCCTTGTTTAGGACTTTAGTGATCACAAACGTGCAAAGTTACTGATTGACTGTATGGTTATTTATTAAATCTGAATACAATGTGCCATTAATGTTAACCCTTAAACTAATATACGAAGTTCAAGCCGTGACGTCACACTATTGGTTATTCAATAATCTCCAATTGTAGTTAAGATACCTAATTGTATTTTAAGCGAGATCAAGATTAATTACCATACTCCATTGTTTTCTTAGTTCTGGAAAATATTTAGTTCTGAAAGTTCAAGTTTTCATTTTTTTATATTTATTATTTCGGGAAGCAAAATTAATTTAAAACTAAAATGTAAATGGTGGGCCATGCTGCCATCAACTCGCCTTCTACAAAGTTTCATCATAAATGGACGTTATAGTCGCTGAGCAATTAATCCTATTAATTGAATAAAACAAATATGAATGAAAGTAAAATTCTTATACATGTAGATATCAATAACGCAAATAAAAACTAAATAGTCGTAGTAAAAGGTCATTCATATCAATAAAGTTTTTTTTTGCCCAAAAATGTAACTCATCAGGAAATCAAAGATTCAAACAGGTTTCTAAACATTGACATTTGCAAAATCACCATACGAAAACGAGTAATACTCGAACAGTATCGAAGTTAAAAACAATCCATGAGTCATAGTTTACAAAGCCACACGCTTAGTTCTTAATAACTGTGACCACCCGCTAACTGCGACTGCGGTTAATTACTATGTTTATCTAGTTTCAGTTTATTGTATAAGAGCTATTCGTAAAGTGTGGTTAGTAGGCACTTTCTTACGAACATTTGGTAGGCATTTTGGGGTTATACCAAATTTAATTGTTGTTTATTTTTATGTTTTTGGTGAGTTAGTTTGGTCTACTTCAAGAAAAATGCATAGCGGGCTTTTTTTTTTGATGTAGGTATCCTAATTGCTGAATCAATGATTTCATTTCAATTTATTATTCCTTTTTTTTATTCAGGTATGGTAAAAAATTAAGCATCAAAATTAAGATGAGAGAAAGGGGCTGAATAGCAATTTTTCATTTGGGTACCGGGTAAAACAAATTCTGTTTTTCAACTAATAATTATGTTTCCTCCCAACTATTGTTCTTAACAATTGCAGTGCTAGACTTTGATGATGAAAGACATTTCTTTTTACGCGACTTCGTCGGATGGAAAACATTGTCGTAGTTATTGCAGCTAGTATCTTAGGATCCTAAAATACGTACAGATGTTTTAATTTTGATCTCCGAACCATTTCATACGATAACTGAATATTGAATCATATCGTACGTTAACTATGGCAAGAGAACATTTACCTTTCACCATACGCGTTTAGGAGCAGCCTCCAAAACTCACACATTGTGTAATCGCTTACTTAATTATAACATAATTAGAGAAAGTAAAGACCTAGCGTCTGTACGAGTGACGTCACACATCTGGCATCAGCCGCAATCATCTCTTGACGTATCAACTATAACATTATGATTAGAAGTCTGATGTAAATTCTGTTGTTCTGTTTCTGTTCGGTTGTTTGGCACAAAATTTTTGTAGGTACTATGTTTAGGATACAATAAGACCATTATAATTTGTAAGTTCTTTCATTATTTTCATAAGTAGAAGGTTGTGGTGTAAGTAAGCCTATTCGGTAATTAAGCTGATGTGTTTTGTTTATTTTTCGATATTATATTGAATTTGAAATTTGAAAATTGTCTGGACTTTAAAAGAGACTGCGACCCCTGAGTTTGTTTCGACATTTCTTCTTAGGGTAGTCAGCTAGGAAATGTCGGCTCCATCGTTCTCAAAAAAGACATGTAAAAGTGATAAAAAATATCCTATTTGCAGAATAAATTCATTTCATTTCAATTCTCATCAGCTGACATTTTTAGGATAATATTTTTCTTTTTAATCCTATCTAGTTTGTTATCGAAAAACGCGTAAAATAATAGGACCTACTTAGCATTTCTTGTGACCAATTTACAAGAGGACATCGAAACAACAATTTACAAGCTGTATGTAAAACAGCATGATCTCATACTTATTTGTGCGAGAGCAATACAAACTCAGGCGCATGCGCGGTAGACGTGCTCATTCTTATTTATTCCCACTTTTTACGTTTTTACGCTCAACGTGGCGTGAACAATGGAAATAAAGATATTCTACTCGTTGTATACAAGGTCCAGGGGACTGCCGCCATGTCTTAAAGGAGGATTATTGCAGTAGTGAAGGCGAGAGAGCATTCTAGACAGCGTTTATTGGCGTCTCTCTTACTCATTTTCTGTTTCGGAAAGTTTTCTGTTTCTATTCTTTAGTATTTTATTGTTATGTGTCTAACATGTCAATCTTTTCTTCTGCCTTATCCTAGTTCGAGAAAAGTCTCATGGCTTTCCGGATAACTCTCTAGTAGGTAATACTAATTTCAATATTAACATAAAAATATCTTGCTTTAAAATTAATCCTGTCTTGTTTCAAACTCCTGCAATTTATTGGTCGTTATTTAAAACTTTTGACGAAAAACACAAAGGATCTGACAGTTCTTTGTTTACACTTTTTTTAAACATATCCTTAAAAGTGCCCATTACAGTAAAACAATGAAGATATATTAAAGCGAGCCCTTTAAAAGTCCCTTATCGCAGCCTCCCGTTATCAGTACAATTTGTTCGAACCCGCACCGGGCTGTTATTGATGATGCTTTTAACCGAATGCCCGTGGGGTGTTTGTCTATGTATCTCTGTACGATGGATGTATTGTTTTAGAGTTACTGTTGTGTGTAGCTCAGGGTGGTCGGTAGCGAAGATACAAAATTTGTTTTGAAATTGCTTTGAGTGGTATTGTGATATGAAATGTAATGTGTATTGAAATTGAACAAAATTATGCACAATTAGATTGTAAATTTTTCATCAAATCTTGACATTTTATTTCTATCTCGGTATTTCGTACTTCATAATAATTTATCTCTAGTTTACCAAAATATTTTTTAATGTCTTAATTAAACTTCATACTGAAATTTCTTTGAATTTGCAACATCTATCACAGAAGTCTTGACGTCAGATCTAGTCAAACAACTGCAAAATTCCGCCAGTCCCACGTTCCGTATCAAAACGGACATAAACAAACACATGTAACCATTATCAAGGAACGCATGCGCAGTGCCAATTATACGAGCACAGATGACAGAGGCACGCCGCGGTACTAGTGCCGCTGACGGCAAGGTCGCGTATTCTCATCCCGGTTGAGTCACAAGTCACAATAGTTTAGTCATCTCGCTAAATTGATCGTATAGCATTTAATGGACGTGGGAGTTTAACGGAATAAGACTCAGGTGCGTTGGTCGGTGAACTTTTGAAATGCATGAGGAATTCACTCAAGGACGGTGAACTGTAATGACCCTAGAAAGTATAGAATTAGGTAAAGTTGTCGTCGATATAGCAATACTGCAAAATTAACGCTATTTCTGTAAGTTATGTAATACGATCCAGATTCCCCAACAGCGTTTATTTCCGGCATCGCATTTCCAAGGCCGTGGTGCTCCGAGGTGCCCATGGGCGGTGGGTTTAAATTACCATCGAGTGAATGTCGATACTAAAAAATTACAGCAAAACCATGTTGCCTCAGCTATGCATATGGAAAAGGATATAATATGGTTCGTACGATATTTTGGTAAAGAGGTTTAACTCAAATATAATATCGAATCAGCCAGTTAATGTTTATTCTTTACTTTTGCCAGACCAGAACTATCGTCTTTTATTTCGAGATTTATATGTCAGGTATTATATAGGCTTCTTTAAGAATATTACTTTCACCATGTTATAATATCGAAAAATACTTTAACATTGTAGCGTATATTTCGTAATGTTTGCTTGTGAGTCAGCTCGATATTAGAGGTCACATAACCACGGCTAATCCAATCAATAAAAGTCAAAATCAATCATTAATCTTCCACAATCAACGGTAATTAAAATCGGGCATGTTTAATGACTCCATCAAGGCTGTCTCGTCAATCAAAGTATTTAAATATCGTGATAGATTTTAAATACTTTGAAACAGAGAATTGGCCACTGACTGCATCATATGTTATTATTCGCCTTTTTGTTTCGATGGTTATTTTATGAGTACTAACAGGGCCCCGATTCTGCTATTTTACAATGGCCGATGAATGAATAGCAATTGGATTAAATTTGAAATTATTCCTATTCTCTTAAACATTTTGCCTTCCATAACAAAATCCGATATTAAACCACGATAAAATCCGTAAAATTAGTTTTATTTCAATGTCGAACATTCGCGTAAACCTAAGAAACCACTATTAAAACTCCTAGGTATTTACCATTAATACTTAAAACATAGATACGACAAAAAAGTACCTGTGATACCAAGATTGTTCAAGTGATTACGTTTGCCCACTTCACTTAAGGTGTGATCATATGTATGTATGTATGTATATAGTAGTCTAAACACTCGACACACCTTAGACTGCCGTTACCAACAGTATTCTGTATTTACTATAGAATTGTAAATGTGAATTCAAGTTGTTTGTTTGACTAAATTTGGTGGTCTCTTGTGGCACAGAAGATGGATCTAATTGTATACATGCAAAACATGCACATTACGTATTTATCAAGAAATAATTCATCGATTTTAATAAATCAATAATTGTGTTTTGAAGTTAAAAAAACCTTTTTGTTGTAGCTATGATATTAAGTGATAAAATTATCCAATTATGTGAACGTCCGTAAACAGAATTAATATACCTTTCTCATTACCATAAAACACCATTTATACCTACGTTTTTAAATCTTCCGCGCTGCACTAACATTATCGAATTATTAACAATTATGCCATTAGCAATATATTCGTACATCTGTGTGTCACAACATGATGTCATCGGCGCGAGCGCACCCATTACAAATAATTTCAATACGACCGTTGAAAAGGAATACGTTAGAATGCATAAAAAATATATGCATTGTGACGGCCAATATTTAGATGTGTTTGATACAGGCTTGAATCGTTCATTTTAATATGAAAAAAGCGTTTTATTTAGCTGTAGATTCATCTATAAAATGGTATTATAATATTGCTAAATGATCATCAGTTGACTGTCCCAAACTTTAAGGATAAAGTCATTCAGGTACGATTTTTTGGTAAATTTTAAATTATTCAAGAAATTGAATAAGTCTAGATTTTTTGCTGGTCATGATGACTTTTAACACTCAGTTGCTTAATAATGATCCATTTCGTGATATTTTTAAACGAGTTTGTAATTTTTATACATTTTATATGGAGATATTTTAATGGCGCAGTTTGCAGTTGCGCAGTCTTTAATAAATATAGTAGAAAAAATAAAAATAATAATCATAAACGGAGTGATTATAAATTTTGTTTTTTAATTGATTGATTTATGAAAGCACTAACATCTATATCTAAGTTTTGTAGGCTTAGCTTAAAGTGAATTACAAAAAGACTAACTACTATAAGTAAAACTAATTGTAAAGCTGTATGTATTCATCGCGCGTCGCGTGTGGTCGCGTCCCGCCTGTGAATCGTAATTCGCACATGACGGGCTGCGCCTGCGCATCGCTCACTCGCCAGTCGCCTAGAACACTTCCAAATTATTCTGGACGAGACCCAAGTGTGTTGGGGCCGCTTCCAGTCGCACCAAATATACTTCAACGTCACTTTCTGTTTAATTAATCTTGCCAATTTATGTTTATTCATAACTCGACTCGGAATGGATTATGTGGAAATATTTTGGACTTGATATCAACTCTAGAACGTTAAACAAGGATTCTTATTAGCCATGTTTCTTTAAAAATAAACTTTCGGGTTAAAGTTTAAGGTTTAATTTCCTTTAGCAATAGGTGATTAGGATAAATTTGTTTCTACAATGTAGTGCGTCTGTCGTCGCGTCATATTGTGTGCTAATTTGGTCCTTTGTGTGATTTTGACCTGTTTACAGTTTAACGGCTTTTGTTGGGATAGTTCTAGTTCGTCTAGTTTTAGTATTGACCTATTTTTGTTCGGTTCGTCTTTTTGTGTTTACTAGATAACGTTGAGATGGTTTCTAGGTTTACAACATGTGGTATGTTCGTGGTTTTGCTGTAAAATTAATTGTAATCCTGAATATTTCGTAAAATTACATGTGTTTTAAAACTAAAATTAATTCTCAAATAATCTAAAACGTCATGCCTATAGATCCCTTTATCGATGCAAGATATATATGCGTTTTCATAGTACAAATAATGAATAATATTATGTTGTGTTAAATTCCAGTAACAATATTAAAACATGATTTATGAACTTGTCTCTATTATAATCAAATGAACACATCAGAAAGTATGTTCATCATCCCACTGTAAACAAGTCTGAATCTAATGTTTCTTAGAAACACGAGAGTTCGTGTTTGTGTCGTGTTTTGACTTCACAAGTTGGTTACACACTAAATTATATTATGGCGGGATTCTCCTCAACTATTAATCATTTTGATGTTACATGTGATCATTGGGTGAGACATTAGACTAGGAGTTTTTGGAAACTCAATTTAGCTTCTTATTCCGAAAACTAATCAGCACTATTATTATCATCATCATCATCATGTTTCAGTTCACTGCCTAACCATATATCCTCTTCTAAAACCAATACTTTTGTAATCTCCAAAATCTTTGTATTTGAAACCTTCCGCATATTGGAATATATACCCTTTTCATCAGTTTCACCACCTATAACTACATCATAACAGATTGCAAAGTCCATTCAGTCCAATAAGCTAACATATACACCATTCATAATACAACCTCGGCTACATTCAGGAGAACCTCAGTAACATCGCCTGTATCACTGAAAGCATTTCGGGCAACAATAAATGCTATTACTGAACCACTTTAGTTTGAACACTTAAGGAGCGAGCTCTATCGGACGCCTCGTATCGCCACTCCTCGCCTTTACAAATGTATTGAGTGTTAGGTGTGGTCAGATTTCTGTACTACGAGCTCTGGCTGTTGTGAAAACGAGACATATACACGATACATAACGACATCTCTTTCCCACGTCGATGGCAGTTTTCCTTTTAGAGTTCAGAATGCCCGTGCTGTTACCTCATTCTTTCCCTTGTGAATGGATTCTTAACATTACGACTATTCCCCGTGAGGGTAGGTAGAAAGTGTGGAAAGTTTCAATAAGAGTATTTCCTGGTTTTCATATTCATTTGCTGTGACGCGATTTTATATAACTCCCACCTATGAAATAATATCGGTACTGAGAAACTTTCGCATTCCTATAGTTCAGAAATATTTTTCAGAATAATTTTGAACTTACAACACTGCCCATGGTCATACTTTCAACTGATGTGGTAATCTTCTTTTTTTGGTGGATTAAGGCACAAATTTAATGAATTTTGTTCTTCATTTCAATATAGGATTCTTAGGAACAATTTAACGTATGCAAAAGCATCCTACAGTCTATATTTGTTCGTATTATTCCCACATCCCAGCACCTGGGCCATGCCGTAACCGTAACATTCAAAACAGAATGTTTACAAGCCGACCTTGCCTCACTGGAAATAGTACGCGATAACAGCCGAACACCAGTCAACTAGTACTACACACAAGTACATAATACCTACCATGGTGTTTGTGTTGTAGTGAATTCAGTTCCGAGTAAATTTAACACCAAAGTCATGGTCCAAATGTTTATCAAGATTCCAATGGAGTAAATCTTTGAGGGAATAACAAGACGTTGTTGAAATGTTGTTTTGCTCTGTCGGTTTAAGTTGAGGTATTTTAATTTGTTCTTAATCAAAGGAAGAACAGAATCTCTGAAGAGAGAAATTCTAGGGAATACTACTACTACTATTATATGCCTACAACTGCCTGCACTACCCTATTTTACAAACCTCAAGAATGATATTTAATGTTGCCCAAACAAATTTCGCATAATAAATTCGACAGCATTCATAATCGTGCCTCACTATTTATCCCATATTATAGTTAGTAAGGAGATTTTATATCAATTCCAGGCAGTAATATTATTTCTTGACGCAAGATTCCCAGTAGCAGTCCAAGTTTGGACTTTTGCCCATTGAATCCACACTATTAAATAGAATTTAATACTATTTCAATGAATTCATGTGAATATGCCAGACCACTCCCCCTGCCTACGCCTTAGCTAAGAACTAAAGGAATGTAATAAATTGTATTTGTGACTGAACTCCTTATTTTGTTGGTTCAAACCACGGGCTACATACATGATGCACGATACATTTTTTTTCCAAAATCATACATGCTTTCAAATTGTTAATTAATGATAAAAACAATCCAAAAGATATCTAGCCTACATACTGCAGCTTGAACAAATATGCCGCCTGTCCTCACTTAGGCACAAGCCAATATTATTATTAAAACATATCGAATATTTCCTTTCAACACGGCACAAGGCACGCGTTAGCCGGAATGTAAAGAAGCGATCAATTCCCGGATACCGCACAATCACCGGTCGACGCGTGTTGACGAATAACCTCTGACCACTGTTAGCACTAACAATAATAATTACACCCCCATTATGTGTGACTTACATAATGAACTGGGTGTAGACAAAGTGGGACATGATTAATTAGGTGCAGATGGAACTATTAGTAGTGAAGTGATTGAATGTGAAGTATCTGTAATAGAACACTAGGAGAGATGTGCCAAAAGTCATAACACAAGGAAGCAGTTTGATGAAATTTAAATAAGCAAGAAAAGGGTAACCGTAGAGAATGAAAAGGGAATAATTGAAATGGTCATATGTGTAACCAAGACGCAGTAAGCTGTTAAATCAATTGTATTTAACCTTGCTAAAACATTCAATTATCCTTCTCGGCAAACTTGAATAGATATCCATCAGCTGTGCAACCCACACAAGCCGCCACAGTCAATTGGGGGTAATAGGTTACCATGACGACCGTCTAGCTGTCACTCACTACATATGCAGAGCCATTGCAGAGCTGTCATCTGTAGCCCAATACGGTGCGGCGGGACGTGGCTTAGATTTGTGTCGACACAATTTGGATTTCAACCGGCTGATGGCTGAGTCTATGGTGAAATCCTCATTGGTAGGCGACACTGTAGTGTATATGCAATCATATTTCGTTACATTTGCATCAGGCGTGTCACTTTCTATTGTTAGATTCCTAACTTCATATTTAGTAAATATGACTTCAGTATTTTTTCTGAATCAGTTCTAGTCACAACGTTTGTCTGCAAACCTAGTCCGTATTAATGCTGTGTTTATATACATTGAAGGTCTAGCCACAATATTTGTAAGTGTTGAAGCTAAAACAAACGTCGTGTCGTTTGTATGGGAATGTTGTCTCGACACAGCACTACTTAATGATACCGATTTAGTTCATGTTGAAAGCGTAACTGATCATATCGATAAACAAGATTTGACTCACGATGCCTGTTCACTGTTTTGATGTCTCATGGCCTAAATTATTATATGTTTTATAATTTATAAATATGTTTAGAATTTGAGGCAAACTCATAATTCTATCTGATGAGCTCAAATCAACAGTGCGTCAATTTGCAAGTAGATTAATATGCGGAAGCATTCGAGGAAGTAAACTTCAAATGAAATCTCTGTGTCGGTCAGATTTTATGATAAATTGTGGTTTCGTAAATTAGTGTTTCACATCTTAAATTCGTTCTAACAGCGTCATCGATATAAAAGTCTAATGTAACTGGATGCTGTACGTTTGCGGCGCAATACAAAAGTAGCACAATCGGTGACATGTGATTTGTAAATAAATTCTATCGAATTTAGGTTTTCATAAGATTTTCCTCCAGAAAATTTAAAAAGATCAATTGGTTTAAACTTTTGCATACCAATGGATATCCAATAACCATCGTCTTAAAAACGAATAAAAAACAACACTACTTATACAAATACGACGACAATCCCTAATACCAAAACAAAGAGAATGAACCATGAGATATTCCAGCCATAGTTTCCGATGCAAATCTGTACAGCGACGGACTAGTCACAGTATATCCATGTATAGTTTATGTTTGGACCGAGTCTAGTCTAACAATTCATGTTTTTCTCGAATGCAACGTTTTATCACGTACCGTCGCAACTTGAGGCCATTCAGATCTGCCATTGACTGCTCAATTAAGATAGTACGGTTATATACGAACGAAAACGTGAGCTTCAGTTTATTTTTATTTTCGGTATCAGTTATTAGATTTGTATGCTTTGATGTGTGTTGTGTCTGTTTATCGTCTGGTATTGCTAGATATTTGTAGAGTTATGACTATTGCGTATAGACTTTGGTCTTAGTTAGAATTTTTATTGCTTTTATTTCATATATTCGCATGTTGTATTATAGTGCGTATATTACGTCTTTAGTTTCATCTTTATGTCCATCCGAATTTTCGACGATGACAAATAATTTCCAATTAGATTCCTGTTGTGATGGTTTTAACTGGAAATATTAATTAGAACCTATTGAGTCATTTCCTTAGATTTTTCTTGACAGTTGTGGTTAATGAAATGATGATTTATGAATCGAAATATAGGAAGGCGTGCACTTGTGGTGGGTAATTCTCATTGAATTAGTACGCAAACCAATAAATTATTAAACATAATAACCTTTATGTTCTGTTAATCGTACTAGTTGTAAAATAATAACGCGATTTATTTTTAATATCTACTTTATGAGTAACAAAGCCAATTGTATGAAGTTATTCATTTTCAGTGCGACCCCTGTTTCTTTAAATTTGGTTCTGATTGATGTCAATAATGCAGGCTGCAGTTTCTTTAGCGGTCTCTCTTTAATCTCTTGAGTAAACACAACAGCATTTTTTCTTAAATTTCTTTTACCTATTTTAGGTTTTTGACTTTCTCTTTTATACTTTCTTTCCGATATGTATGCAGCTGTCATTTGTAAGATGGACGATCGTTTAATAATTACACGTATCGACTTGGTGGGTAAAGTCGTGATTTAAATTTTCAAATTAGTACTTTCGTGGAATATCTTGAGGCCCTCACGAAAATCGATGGCAATTATTAAAAGGCCAATCCTTTTAGCAATTGAAGATACTTTCGTTCCTTGCCTTTGGTCAAAGGATCATTTTCGTGCATATTATCTATACTTCTATACTAATATATAAAGCTGAAGAGTTTGTTTGTTTGTTCGAACGCGCTAATCTCAGGAACTACTGGTCCAAATTGAAGGATATTATAGGAGCGAAGATATAATGGAAAATGTGAAAAAAGCAGGGCAGGTATAAATTATAACAACAATTATATCTTCTACCCACGGGGACGAAGTCGCGGGTAACAGCTAGTTTTATTAAACTCGTCAAAAATTTCCTAAAAAATAGAATACCTAAAAATATGTTTCCGTTTTCCTCTCTCCACCTCAATATCCTTTAAAGTTTCTTCAACTTGCACGCTTACGTTTTAGAAGTCACCAATTCGTCACCATTTCTATAAGCGTCGCACAAATAGCTACGGAAATGCTTCCCGGGCTGCCGTGTCGCGTGTCCCTACACTATGAGATAGGGCTGTTCGTGCCCCGGGTATTACTGCACTCATTAACGAGAAGTGGATATGGTTTTTGTTTTTATTACTTTTCTTTTGTTGGCAGCTTGTTTAATTTATCGTCAAGTTACGTTTTGACACGACAACGAAAAGAAGGGTTGTCTTATGTTATACTTAAGGGTTTTTTACTTTTTGTTTTGATAGAGATCTTCGTTGATCGTGTATGCTTTGACTATCATTCAAGAAATGTAAGCGTTTATTAACACTTTTACAAATTCCCCTTTAAAATTTTGCACATCCTTATTAAAATCAATCGGGGATCATGACGGAATGCTACGATATTTTCGTTTCGGGCAACCCTCGCGGGGCGTGGCTAAATATAGCCGCCAGACGTGCGCAGGCGCCGGTCTCAGAACACAGCGCACAAATACCATATTTGGTTAATTGCGTACGACATACGTTAAGGGTGGTGCTGTGGCGAACACAGGATGTGTATAGTCAGAAGGATTTTTAAAATAGACGCCACTAATAGCTTGAGCGGTATTATGGGATTGCGTTTAGAATCTTGAATTTCGTATACCTATTGTAAAGTATTTTAAGTTTGTTAAAAGGTCTTACTGAGTAAGTGCATCATGTTTGAGGTAGCACAATAATTGACTTGAAATCGGTGGACCACCCAAACATTGTTGATTTCATTTGCTGCTAATTATATTTGGCTGTCTCCCACAGTAGTCGTATTTAGATAAAAGATCATGAAATGTTCAGTTAGAATGCCTTGAACATAGCTTCTACTTCAATGATCAATGGTTGGAGTCGTTTCCGTAGTGTAGCGTAAAGTAACAGGTGCAACTCTGTACAATAATTTAAAACAATCTATTCTTACAAGCGCCAGACGATATCTCAGTCAAAACTTTACATTACTCGTATAATATTATCTATAAACATGGAGATTTTATTCAAACGATCGACTTCCAGTCAAACATCGTCGACGCCTCTAATAGAATCAGATGTGTATCGGCCGTGTTTCATTAAAGAAATGTTTCTTTAGAAAACAATTAACAATGCCTTATTTATTTGCTACATCATTCATTGATCAATGAATTCTTTCTTTCTTATAATCAATTGGATTTTTATTTCTAAACGAAACCACTAACTATTATTGTATCTGTTTGAAAAGATGTTGTTTTGTGAACTTTTAGACGGCTTGTGAAACTGTGATGCTTATTATAGTGGACTGTGATGGGAAAGCAAGCAATAGGATATTGAGATCTATAATTAGTCTTTAAAATACGCTTCTTAACACATTTATGGTATAACAAAGTTTCAATACTTAACTAATATTACTTCTCTGAATGTCTGAAAGATATTAATTAGAATAAAGTAGGTCTGTTCCCGATTACGTGGCGAAAGTGGTATGATGATCTTGTCAGATAGCTTGAAAGATTTGTTGGATGATCACGACGTAGCCCTTGCCCAGCTGCAGGATCTAAAACAGTTCATATATAAATGAAAAAATACCTGATAAAGTAAATAGGTTTCGTTACTACCTTTCAAAATCTATCCTATTCTAGCAATAGCTATCGAGAATGCCATTACTCGTAATATTGAATATCTTACGTTTTCCTGTTGCACGTTATTCGGTTATCTTTCTAATGTATCGTATCGAATGGAAATTAGATTTATCCTCAAAGGCAGCGTTTATTTGACATATGACTCTTTCATAGTATTAGGGTATGTGTCCCAAAAGATGTAAGGTAGAGTTATCGAGTTTGCTTCTTCTGTTTACTTTGAAAGTGTATTTTAAGCCGTTTGGCTATAAGAAGGTTCGCAAAAATTAATTCATTGTTTGCACAGGAGTTTTTTTCTTGATTGAGTGTCTTATTTTCATGATGCTACTATATAATAGCTCGTAGGTAAGAAGGAAAAGGTTCTTTTTAAATAAGTCGTAAAACAAGGAATCCATCTAAACTGTAACACCTCATCATCGTTAAAGCATTTTATTCAGCTCACCAAGTGTTTAGAATGACGTCACTAAACCACCAACAATTTGTATAGAACGACTTAGATATTGTATCGATAAGCGAATAATACACATGTTAACACATTTATACATTTTATTGTTGTCGTTAAATATATGTATTCTCACATTTTCATGAATCACGATCTGCTGCGAGTACAATGTAAACCAGCTACGTGTATAGCCACGTGTTTTAATATGTTTAGAAATGAGTAAATTATCCGCTCTTAATAAACTTATTTTTGAAGAATTTCGCATTAAAGACTTTCCCAGCCCTTTGTGCAAGCTTCATAAACATTTAAATTATGTACAAAGAACGCTTGCGTTAAATATTTGTGGCACGAGGTGTTTAATCTGCATTATGTCGTTTTGTTAATAATTAATCTTTTCCATCGAAATCAAAAAAGTTCAAAATTAACTAAGAATTACTGGGCAGTACCTTATAAAATGGTTTAAGTTTTTTATTTTTTTCTGGACTTAAATGTCACAAATCACATGTTCAGAATAAACTATTGAATTTCATATTTGTTATACAAATTTATACATTGAAACTATTAACAAAATATAAGAATGTAAAAACATAATATCACTGTATGCTTCGTGCCATATTTCACGAGGCACAGCTCAATTTAATATTCATATTTAGTTTTCATTTCGCGAGTGAAATTGCCCTCGGCGGCGAACTGAACCGTTCCGTTTAGTCCTCGTATCTCAGTTTACAGATGTCGACAACCCTAGTTCAGGGCTGTCAAGTTATTTATTTGTCTAGTAAATTTAGTTGTGAAACAAAATGCTATCAAATAGTTGTTTGACATTCGTTTTCCAAGAAAGTCGTTTTTGATCTACTACAGAGGAGTGTCTAGCAATATTTAACTTTTGAATATAAAATGTGTTTTGAAGTTTTGAACACACTTAAAGAGGCGGTATGCGGTAAATAGGTGTCTATTCTATTAATAATACTAAATGTTTTATTTTTAAGTATCAACTCGAGATATCGCTAGATGGTCTAATATTTTAATTGCCTTTTAGATATGCGGAATCTTCATCTAATTAAAAGCTATTAAGATAAAACTTATAAACATATGGACTACCATTTTTACTAAACTAACTGATTTCCTATTAATAGCAATAACATTTCGGAAAAAACGTTTCAATGTTTAATTCACAAAAAAAGATTAAATGACTACCCTTGACAGCCCTACGCCCCAACCTCGCTCCGCACGCCCGCCCTGTCTGCCCAGTAAATGCAGTTTGTGCCTTTTTGCCCCGCGCCCGTCTGCCCGAGGGGTAGGGGGGGGGGGAGTGGCACGGGGTGCAATACTGAACTAAAGTGGTTGCCGGGACGAGAGATTAAAAAAGTAAAAATTATACTCATTTGAATTTACCACTGGCGGTGCTTGGTAATGAAATGTTCAAGTTAAATGCTTCAGTGATGAGTGTAGGCAGCATAGGCATGTTCTGGTTTTCATATATTGTGGAATTAAAGCGGTGCGCTTTTGATCTTTTGAAGTGATTGAATTTTTCAGTGAGTCTGAAGAGTATTGTATAGATTTTTATGGAAATAGTAACCCTTACCCCTACAGAGTTTCATTAAAAACCGTATTTGCCGTCAAATCGTTAGAACATAAACGCTACAGGTAATAACAGTACCTAATCCACACTGCTTACTAAACTTTATCAAAATCGTTCGTATAAACTTGAAGTTGAAACAACCACACCATCTCACAAACCAGCCTTAATGATAATAGTGTGAATTCTTCTTTGATTTTCACACTTAACACTATACATATTATAACTCTTTGTATTTATTTTCCCCACATATAGGTTCTCACGTCGCGCGCCCGGTAGCGTTAGTCAATCGCTCGCTCGCCGGAAGAGCGGAGGCCGCATCCTCGCGACACTTCCGTCTGCGTCCGCGCTACTTAGTAGTACATATAGGTATAGATAATACTAGCTTTTATGGTGATATTATTTAATCAAGTACTCGGTAAAAGTTTACCAAGAGTCTGTACCGTATAGCACAAAAATACAATGTTCTAAGCGCCGCGCATAGTAAGCTAAGCGGTTTTTTTATGAGACAGAGAAATGGGGTATAAAACTATGCGGTCGAAATCAGTCATTTACATAGTTCTTAGGTTTTTTGGTTCGAACGAATTGGAATATCCATTATTGAATCCCTCAAGAGTTTAAGCATTCTGGGATCAAAGAGATCAAACATTTGCATTGCACTATTTTACTATTGATTGAGTAATGAAGATTCTACATAATATCGGTAAACAGATACCAAACCAACAATTCTCCTTTAGGATTGATATTTAACTAAATTCTATTTCAACCAGACGCACCAATTACACAGTCAAACCTACTGACAATATATTCATATCAATTTGCCATATATTTCTGCAACATACAATATTGACTCGCTATTACCACACTCAACAAATACAGTACCTACGTAACTGCGACGCTATGAAAGGGACGCCGCTCTACACCGTGTCACACTATCTCTCTTCCACAATTTTAGTAATTTAACTGTAACAGTTAGTGGTACATCTTCCGGATATCATTGCACCGCCGACATTGAGGTGTCGCTATACTCATGTCTGCTTGTCATGTATTGATGCAGACTCCATTGATCCATACACACGCTTTGTTCGTTGCTATGATATATAACTACTAACGACTCATCGCCTGAAGCGAGTCGTGATTGATCATTTGTCTTAGAGGACGATTTAATTTTATTGACAAATTAATAAATGAATGCACGAACTGTTAAATGGTCGTTTCGTAGATTATTTCAATGCTTCGTTTAAAATTGGAGCACAGATTTTATGATCACGTTAAAGAAAAAATGTATTATAAATGATGTCAATTATTATCGTGAACATAATAATAAGTAAGAAATGAAAAAAGGAACTGAAGTTTTACTTAAGCTTTCCAAAAAAGAAGATTCTTCCTAATTTATGCTCCTGAGAATCTTGACTTAATTTGATTATAGGTAGATGTAATAGCACGAAGATACCTTTACCTCACCTTGACATGTCAATTTAGAATCGAGTTCTATAAAAATATGAACCTAACCGGCTCAATGCCAGACGATACTCTTTAGTTCGAGTGGTGCTTAGCGTTTCATAAGTTGTCTCGGTTTGAGTCTCTATGAATTAGAATAACTTGATGCCTGTGTTATGTACATTAACAATTATTCTTTAACACTATACGAATATACTTCTATTCGTAAGAACGATGTACAGCAAAACGTCACCGTTAAGTTCCAAAGATTATCATTTTCAAGGGTAACGTAGAGGCATAATATACAATTTATAAGTTCACTCAGATAAGTATCGTTATTCCATGAGGCTGTTAGTGTCACTGTAACATAAAGCCTAGTAAATAGCAAAATACGTATCGTAGTCTGAACGATACACAAACTACTTCACTGCTCGCACTACCTCTGAACCTAGAGATCAAAGATTTTGTAAATCTGTTTTGATTTTTAATATCAATTTTCAAAATGAGTCAAATTCCTACACAAGAAGCGATACTAATATTGTCATCAACATTCAAATTACTGTCGCCATCCAACAAATTCTTAACTGGAAAATCTCAATAACATCTTCATAAATATCATCATATGAGTAACTCTGATTTACAATAATGTTCACATGCATATCATGTAGTACACGACGTTAATACCAATGCGCAGTGTTTATTGTCGCCTAAATATATTTGCCTGACAATAAGGTACGACCAGGAAGTGAGGTCTGAGACCTTGCTCCGAGTTTGGGACCTGAAGTAGTCAGGGCACGTAGGAGACGAGGAAAGTTATGAGGAAGATTAAATGAACTGCCGGACTGGCGAGACAGGTTGAGGAGTTAGTATATTGTTCTTCCTGATAAGCCGAATTATAAAATCTGATCTGGGTTTAGTATTAGGATAGTCAAAGGATAGAAATAGCTTTTGAATATATAGTCCGGAAACTCCTCAGCATATGACAGGTAGCGTGAAGAAAAACTTTCTCAATACAATGTTCTATAATTACAATAGCCGTATGTTCGTCAGGTAAGCGACCTTGGCGCGTGCGCATAACGACGCGCCGACCAACATTGTTCCTTCTCTCATCCAGATTAGCATGGCGCTGAGAGAACACAATAGCGCCGATAACAGACACAAATAGGACGAACAATCCACTTACATAAGTTGTGTTTAAAAATATACTGCCCACTAAAATAGCCAGCCTATTGATAAACAAATCTAAACGTTGAACAAAGTGTGTTTACAAAACTATCTCTAATGACATGAGCGATTCACTAACACCTAACTACAATAGATTATAATAACACACTCCAAATTAAATTGACGACAATCTATACATAATTATACACATTATACCAAACACCATAAGTGTTGCCAAGAACGTCACTATAATTGATCGATTATCCATTTTCAAGTTGGAGGCGATCCAAAACCCGGCCAAGTTTAGTGTCGGGAAGTGTCAGCGGAGTACCACAGTGACGTGCAATGGTGCAAGTGTAGGGTAACAGTGGAAAACAAGTGCTATTTATATCGTATGCGTGATACATGGTCGGACAGATGATGTGGTTCAAGAGAGAGCCGAAGACGGCCGACAAGTCTGAGAATGGAGTGGTGGGGAAGCTGCGGAGAAAGAAGCCGGTCATCCTGAAGACCACGCGCGAGTCCAGCGAGAGGGAGACCTCCACCGAGAGCGACAAGGAGAGGAGACGGTACTCGGACATCCTCGATGTAGTCTCCATAGGTTTGTATGCATCATCGAACGCAAATCAAAACAGGAATTCCTTGCCATTTCTCAAATCAAAAACCCGTTGAAAGACGTCTGGAATGCTGTAAATTTATGTAATCAATTCTCGCCTGATATAAATAATACAAAACAATGACGCGGATGGAGCAATCTCACGAAAATATCGCTCGTATAAAAAACGCGTCTGAAATTTGACCGCGCCTGTCAATCTTCGAACAATGATGTGTAATTATAACGAGAGCTGTACGCGTATATTTTTTTCTTGCTTACCTTGGTCATCGTCCATCTCTTTTAAATAAATCTTTCAAAATAGTATTTAATTCAAACACAAAATAAACCGGCATAAATTAGCATTGATACTTTTGGCTCCTATTCTCAAATTCGCTCCTAATTTCCGATAGCATTACCGCTGGCAGACTATCGTGTTTTCATTAGTATAAAAGGCACTATTAGTGTCAAATACACACGCGATCACTATTTAGCGTAGTCCTAGTGACCTGCTTTACGCATAACGACCTATTTAGCTTTTGAACACTCGCAAAATTATAATAAAACATTTCTATCGTTGTTCAAAAGTAATATAATTAAGTGGTGCGCACTTTAGTACTAAATAGGTCTCGCGAATAAAATAGAAATGTTTCAACATAACTCTATCACGCCTGACACATATAGGACTTTGTTAAATGAGTAATATTGTTCGTTGCTTATTATTTTCCTGTTTGTTCTCACTCTAGTATAAAACTCGTCTAATAGCAGCTCGTAAAAACGTTTAGGAAAGAGGTTACGCAAATTTTGCAATTTTAAAGAATTCAACATAAAAAATACTTCTTTAGAATGTATTACAAAAAGAAAGTAACTCGGAATTCACAAGCAATGTGCTTAATATCCAAATAAACGAATCAAACCAAATATATGCTCAAACAAATCACGACCAAACGCAGGCAAAACGGTCAGACGGTGAATAACCGTCCCTGGTGACGTCACTCGGTTCACACCTGATATATAACGAGCAGAAGGAAAACACGCAAACGTTTAAACTTACTAACATATTGCCTCGGGCGAAGACAAGGCGGTTCCAAGAAGACCTTTTTGCTGTATTTTTCCCTCAAAGATACTCGAAAGTTAATACAGATTAAAATTAGTCACTATGTAATACCCCGATCCCAAAACAAACTTACAATATTTTACACTTGTAAATGTTTTAGGTGAATATTTCATGTTAAGATACGATTTAAATAAAGTAATGTGATCGGGGCTTTCAATGATCAAGGCTAAAGACAAACAAAATAATCAAAGTTTGTTCAAGTTGCACAACGTAGTACACACCTTAATCTAAAGGTAGTTAAATATTTATAGAGTATGCGAGATTACGGCTGAGATTCACTGCGTCGTAAATACCAATGAATTAAGATAATACGACGCTATCTGAATTAAGTAACACTGATGGCTTATCTTAATCTGTTTGATTAACTTGTGGTAAAGTTAACTTTCTACCACTTAGTTACAGTAGAAACTTTATGAAGAGGGCAAATACGTATAATAATAAACTGAGAATAACATTCTGATAACCCCCTTATCGCGGTTTAAATTTAATAAAAAATACCCTGTAAAAATGTAGCATAAATCTGTTGTACTAGACCGATAAAAACACTAGGAATCTTTTTATGTATTCACAAAAATGTAAGTAATTTTAAACAGAACGATAAACGCTCTAATGTAAACCGAATATCATAACTGTCGGAGAGGATTGCCAAACTTTCGCATAAATTTGCAAACAAAAGATAAAATACATAATCAGTTCGTTACGTTTCTCTAATCTCTGTTAACAGTTGAATTATGCAAGGGAAAGCGTGATGCTTAACGTCAAACAACTACAACTTAAGTAGCATTGTATGTTAATACTCGTTAAGCGAACCTCTGTAAAACACTCGCGCACCCGCCGCCGTATGACTCACTATCTTGACATTGTCTCGGATACTATCAATCGGAAAACGACATTTTTTGCCCTCAGCCGGGTCATTGTTCAAGTTTTTATATCGCACAGACGTCTTAAGCGCTAAAATAGTAGTAATTATCGATTAATTCAGTAATTACAAAAGAACAGACAATTGTTTCAATAATTAATGGCAAGGATTTCTCGCGTAACGATGGCAGAACAACCTCATGACGTGATGTGATTTTAACAGAGAGACGAGATGAGAGCGACGAGTCTCTGTACGAGTCAGCGGACGGGCACAGCGACGCCATCTCGGCGAGTGATGACGCCCTGCCGCGGTTCGGCAAGACTCCAACCATCAGCAAAGAGTCACTCAAAATAGCTGTCACAGATGAAGAAGTAGACTTCGCTAAGACTAAGAAAGGACACAGAAAAACAATGTCCTTATCAAATCCCCTAGAAATCGTCAGGAATTTAGGAGACGAGTGGTTTGAGTCAGCAAAGCGGGAGCTAGAAAAGAGTTCAGATAAGAAGAAATCCAGAGAAAGCCTTTGGAGCGAGGAAGATCGAGATTCTATACACGGGTCTACGATGAAACTCGATCAGATACGAAAAAATAGTAAAAAAGAAGACAAGAATCAAACAAATAATAGAAAAAGTAGTACAATTGATGCCCCGAAAACTAGAAAGACAAGTAAAGGCTCATCAGTTAGTGCTTTAAATTTCTTGAGGAGGAAGAAGACTCCGACTTCTACAAAGCCCGTAGAGTCGGTCGCAGAAGACGACAAAGGTATAAGTATAGATGAAATCTTAAATTATACCAGATTGTTCTTGGAGGGTGA
Source organism: Trichoplusia ni (assembly GCF_003590095.1). Lineage (NCBI taxonomy): Eukaryota > Metazoa > Arthropoda > Insecta > Lepidoptera > Noctuidae > Trichoplusia > Trichoplusia ni. The sequence goes on from NC_039503.1 coordinate 28,223, forward strand.
GAAGCGATTCGCATCCATCAGTGAAGCTAGACTCGTAAGACCAGTAGAGACTGATTCAGAGGACGAACAACCTACGCCCAAACAAATCGCAGAGCATAGGAGAAGGTTGAGCAGACAGACTTCAAGAAGTAAAAGTAAGGTCAGAGGAAAGAGTCAATCATTAAAAGTCAACACTTTGAGAAAGTCTCATAGTGGCACGTTAAAGAAAGGGAAGAAGAAAAGTGTGAAGGCACCCTCGGGAAGAAGTCGGCAAGCCAGTATTGTGGAACAGACTCCTATCGCTAAGAAGAAACATTCAGATTCATCAAAACAAAACTCTTGGCTGTTCAGTGGATCTAGAGGTGAGTCAAAGTAATTGTAATAATTATGATAATTATGGTTACTATTTCTTTTTTGTTTTATGCCAGTTGTAAAATTTACTTTTCGCGAATTTGTAACTCAGGTCTAATTCTTGTTTATTGAATAAGCTAGTTCATTCGCTAATCACTCTACTTGACCTTTTGACTAATGTCGTTCAACAAATCGAACAAACCTTTATAATAGTTTTGAAAAATGTTAGTCTTGAGAGTTAGTACTGAGAATGAGACTTCTATCATCATTTATTGCATTTCTCAGTAACATATGGTCTGTTATCTTAGCACGGTTGATAACGCGTGACCTTATGTCGTTGACGACTCGCCGCTGTCCACTGCTATGTTAGATCATCATTCTTTTGTTTTGTAACTTTACACTCCATTTCATAACCCATGTAACGTACATTATGTGTCAACATAACTAATTCCCATAAATCGAAACCATTGTTTTCAATTATCGCTTCTTTATCCTCTTCAACATTTTATCTTTTAGTATTTTATTTGCTATATTATGTTTAATATTGTATTGTTCGCGAATGAAAATAAGTTTTATTTTCTTCTGTAAACATAAATATTTTGGACGTGCGCGATTAGCAGCTTGATCTGATCCCTTATTCATGATGTTGACGCGCCGAACCCATTCATAAACATGAGAGTCCCTCACTTTACCTTACTTGAGAATTTTCTTAACTACACTTGACTTGAAATTTTTATTTATAGACAATAAAACCCTGTTTTAGTTTTTTTTTTCTGTACTAAATGAATACGGTAATCTCTAAGTATTGTTGTCGCGATCTTCAATACCGTAATTAGTTTCTTGTAGGTCCAAAGACGGATCTGTGAGCTAACATCATTCTTAGAAACATTGTTCAATGTCCACGGACATTCTTGTAATAGATTATCATGGTGTTATTTATCGTTTAATCCGACAAATACCTTTATGTTATTTATTATGTACGTTTTATGGTAGGTAGTATCGAACCATTTAAATAAGTCGATTAATTTGACAGATTCCGTGATTTTACTAAACGTTTTCCCACAGTTGAAAACATCAGGCCCATTTGTAGTCTTATAATTATATTTTATTAGCTATACAACATTAAAATCACATTTCAGCATTCCAACCGTTATAAAATTTAATCATAAATTTAGTCTGTTCTAGTTAGGTCATCATAATATCTGCACATTATTTGTAGAACATGACATTATCCGTGAAATGTTTTCGTGACCCCTTTCCATAATGTTCGAAGCGTCAACACCGTTTTTTACTTACAAATACCCCATTCAAAAGTAATATCTCATTGATGTTTTATTACTCATGCTCTCCGTCGACATTCTTGAGAGATATAAATTATAGCGAATGATTCTTATTATTATCATATAATAAATAATGTCAGTTATAAAATCACTGAATTTGCATCCTTTTAACACATTATATGCTTGGGACAAACTCAATGAGATGTTTTTATAAGAAAACTAAATTTCGAAATTGTAAGCAATTGAATATTAACATAGATATCTTAAAGCTTTCGAACAACCTTTACGATCGCAATGTATGTAGGTTTCGGGAAAATAAATTCACAAAACCGATCGATAATTTGTTATTTACGAGCGATTTACATATTACGCTCGAGTTAAACAGTGAAATAGAACAATGTGTTAATAATTTGAGAAACGATCCATAAAATATGCTGCCTTGCCTCTACTGTGTTGTCGGCGTCCAGTGTCGTGTACTAGTATTTCATTGTTTTAGTTGAGAATGAAAATGATACATTACAATACAGTTAAAATGATAATTACTGCTTTAGCTCATTGCCTCATCAATATTTTTAAAAACTTATCTCAATGCTTTCATTATAAATAGATTTCGAAATAATTAATATTTGAAACATTCATTATAATTGATCGATCGTCTACGATACCGTTTGTTCTTGTTAAGATAATATGCAAATAAATTTCAATACGAGTAACATTGAATCTCGAAACTATGTCACGGTGCGATCTTATCCGAACCAGTTTGCTGTTCAATTGTCCATTCAGATATTAGCTATCTGCTTAGCTATTGGCACCTTCGATCGGCATTCCTACGCCGTCCATGACCTGTCATAGTAGACTAATGGTCGATTATACCGCATGCCTCGCATCGCGGTCAGGCGGCCGGTACTGCCGCGATGATAACTCGGCCGCCTATTGACGGCTGTCCACAATCCTCGTTACTTCTAACTGGGTGACACGAATCCTGGCCTCAGCTGGATTTATGTCTCATGTTTTGTGACTTATATTGATAACATCGATTAGATTTCGTTTCGTTTGCTTTTTGAAGCAGCTATTTAACATAGTTCCAGCTTTGCTTTTACAAGTAGTGCGAATCATAACTTCTTTGAAAGCTTACTTCACATCACGGCCCACCTTTAATCGATTCAGTTTTACCAAGTTATTTAAGTCTCGGCTAATTGAGTTGATCCCGAGAACCCGCTTGTCCCCTACTAACGTTAACTCGATTGATATGCGCGCGCCAACTCCGGAAGTCTATATAAATAGTGCGAGCATTGAGTCACACACCCCGAAGCGTCCCGCATTGTCTCGGCTGAGAGGTTACCAGCTAATTTTGGATATCGTAATAGTAGGGGACTTCTGTACCGTCGAGCTTTCTTCGAACCGACGATTTGTTCGCTTCGATGGTTTCCTGATTATTCAAAATGGAAGTCTTCGTAATAACGTCTTCCAAAGTGGTGCTTCATCATACACAGGAAGTTTATTGCAAAGCCGACAGTGAAAGAGCGTTTAGTAGAAGCTTTGCCAATGAATTTTACTAACACCCAGCTTTAAATGATTTATAGTTATCGTGCAAGATTGCTAAAGATTTGTTACGACTTGTATTGATGGATTGTAGTTTATATGTCTGTTGTGTTAGCTATGGATATCACTTAGTATTCTACTCGGATCATCGGCGGTGGGTTTCCCTGCGTCGTTATTTTCTGTTTCGCTTTGTCGAACTCGTCACGTGCCTGTTAATGTCCTTCTTCGAATAAATTAACACTCACTGCTGTTATTACTTCCAACGATTTTTCAAGTTTGTGTATAATGTTGCATTCGCTTATTGTTATTGCAGTTCTCAATGTCATTTACTATTAATTTGTTTTCCTTATGTTTATTAGTGTCAAGGGCTCCAAGGATAGCGTCTGGTTTGGCTCATAAAGCATCGGGAGTGACATCATTGTTATTAATCGTATTGAAATGAAGTATTGTGCTCGATGACTGCGGCATCTGTTTCTGTTTCTAAATAATAAACAATAGCATTCAATGCATCTGTTTTAATATGCGCTAAAGGATTTTTCTTTTCACTCCTGATAATTTTTATCAATTAAGATAAATTTTATAATGCTTTCTAAAAAATGTACAGGTATTTGGAGAAAATGTTGATCTTCTGCAAAGGCGCAAATTAATTGCCATGGTGCAAATTGTCTTAACAACATATAGGAAATATAATTTGTATGATCTGATAATATTATTCTAAAATTAAGTGTTCGCGAGATTAATGTTTATAAACACAATTATGACGCGGTTCACTGGAATCCAAGAGTGCGAGCCTTGTATGTAAACGATTTATTTGGGCCATTATGAATATAGAAATTAATCTGAACGTATTTATTTAATATGATCGAACACATCTTTCTAAAATGCAGATGCATTATGATTGGTAAAGTAGGCCAGGGATTGTAACAAGTCTTCTTTTAGACCAAAAGTGGGAGTGTCATTGACTTTCAAAAAACACAATATTTGTGATGGAAACATATGAAAATACTCGCTTACGTTGGCGTGAGTCAGACCACTTCAAGCAAACTATTATTCATGCAATTCTGACAGCAGGTATCCGAGATTCTTTTAATACATCTCTGAGACTAATACCTAGTTATTTGCAAAAAAATCGCCGATTTAAAGTCTTAAATGAGCTCGCGTTCTGCTAGCTGATACAGTAAACCAACATTGATGGCATTACCCGAATCGTTCCTCATTCCGTGCCAGTTTATTTAAACGTCAGTGCTTGGCTTCAAAAACTCATACATGTACAACAATGTTTATCACTTTATATTTACAAACATTATTTTGAGCCACTGCCTCCGCCCACTGATTGCAAACGATGCAGTTTTGGTAACGGGTCGATGACCAATCGAGGTGCCTATGACGTAAGCACGTCATTTTCGCATAACATTGGAATTGGAACCTTGAAATGTGCGAAAAGAGTTGCTTGTCGTGTGACAAGTTTTATGGCTCATCCTCGACAAGCCTTGTTTTTTATTTAAAGGAATTTAAGCTTTATTCTTACCACAGTAAGACGTTTAATGGTGAAATTTGTAAAGATATTGATGGTACTTGATAAAATTGATTGAAGTGGATGAATAATGCTGCAAAATCTATTGTAATCCGCTTTTAGCTTGGGAACCTATTATTACTGCTGCAAGCCATTTTAAAAGTTCATTATAATCTTTTGAATGTGCCGAGAATATTATAATTTCCTTTTTATTGGTGCGAGATACTTTTTTTTTCTCTTGAGTTATGTTTAACAAAATGTAGTCATTTTCGTGTGGGACTTTTTTACTTTTATGTTTTAGCTCAAGCTTTTGTCTTAAAATAAAATAGCAAGGATTCAACAAAAGCAGATTATATGACGCATTAACACCATATAGAACTATTAATTACGTAAATTATTCTCTTTACGTTACGTTGCTTTATACGTATTTAATTAACCCAAGTCTTCCACACAGCAAAAGGTAAAGCATTCTCCTGTAATTCTTCTTTGTTTCATAAAAAAACTTAGTCGCAAACATAAAGGATAATGTATATTGTGCACATACTATAGAGTATAGTTATGTATCCTTAACGGCCGGCCCGCGGTGTGACGTCAGCGCTTAGATCACCACTAATTGTGAACGTTAATTTGTATGGTGCGGCGCACGCGCAGCTCCTACTGTTGTATGGGAATATTCGCGAACGGAAGCTATTGTATTGTGAGGGATTAGAGGATGGGTGATGGATAAAATATATTGTTAGAGAATTATAATTTTATGCGGACTGAATATCGGAATCTTGACTGACCTTCGAGAAGAAGATGATTTAATGATGGATAACAAAAGTAGAAGAGTCAAAATTAGGAAAAAAATAGATCTCTTATACTTATATTTTAATAAGTTATATCTCTATACCAAGTAGGGTATAATTATGGTATACCCATTAATAAAGCTCACAAAAGAATTGCATCTATTTGAAATATTTCGTAAAATTATGCTTCATTCCCTAAGCTCGTGCTTGGCAAGAGCCATTTATTCCTATAGCTAAGAAGCTATAAGAATAAAAACATATTTTTAAAATGGCAAGAATATCGTGTGATTCAATAGTATGGTCGCCATGTGTCACTCGTGAATAAAGTCACATGCAAGCGTGAGCTTCACGTTGCCAGTGATTCGAGTAATACGGAAAATATCCTATCTTTGTGTTTTAGGAAAAGGAAATTAAATTATTACTAAGTATTTGGTTGAGGTAAGCAAATCATCTTGCGTAAAATGCTGGATGAAACTTCTTAACACATTCGCCGTCTACATTGGCCAAATCAATTATACAATAAAAGTATTCAGTATAAATATAATCTGTAGGGTTAGATCCACGGAATTGAAGATCTGTATCAATTGCCTTGAAATTGAGTTGGTACTAAGCACAAGCGCCAAGTCGTGAAGTGGCTCGTATTAAAATTATGCTGGATATCCTAGTAAAGGGCTGATAGGACTAGGCTACCTAGGCCGATAACACTGGATTACTATTTGATTTGGTATTTGTTCGAAGGTTCCATTTTAGGATACAATCGAGACTCGATTCGAATTCAAATCAGAATCAAAAGCACTAACCAACCAGTTTTGTTAGTAACGCTTGGCTTATAAGGTTTTAAGGGGCCTTTTTAAAATTATATCTGTTGGATAATTTAAATGGTTAGAAAAAAGTGACATCCTGTGATGACTTTAAAGAAATAATTATATCTGCCTTATTAATGTGGGTCCAATACCAGTGTGATTTTAAGGTAATTCAGGAAAAGATCATATCAGCAATGTTTTTATTAAAAAGAGGAAAAGTCGAAACATTAACGTACTTGAATATTTAGCACAAAAATAATTTCGTATAATTTTCATACATTACAATAACGATATCCCTAACACAGGATGGCGGCTTCCTTGTCATCCGTACTTATCAAAATGACATTGAACCATATTATAGTGTAACTCGGCTTGCACGCGAACTCTACTGTTTAGGGAGGCTCGGCACGACACATGACCGAATTCGGATCCCAGCTGATAGCATGTGATGTAACGTTTTGTACTTATCATGTAGTTAGAGGAAGCTATGGACTATACCTAGTTATTGTTGTATTTCCTACTAGACAAGAGATATGTGTAGTTGAACGACGGACATAATGCATTATTGGCATACAATGTTTGTCTAGTGCCTAGGCCTTAATATTTTTGTGACTTCCTCTTATAAGAACCGTTTAAACCGGGTAATTATATATTAGGATTATTTATTTTATATTTGATAAGGTTACTAAATCGTTAAGATTTGTCTCTCTAAAACATACAGTTTGTCACAACAAGTGACATAATGTGAAGTAAGCATTCTAGATACATAATATGTGTATATTAAAGTTGTTATCTTATAGGAACTCTAGAAGTAGGATATAACTCATTATCAGGCCGTAGGCGAGGAACTTGCAGTATGCACTCATTGCTAAAGACTTCCCGTCTCATGTCTATTAAGGCTCATAACACCGCCATCTAGCGGCGAATGGAAACATTAAACATAATGTTGTTTTATTACAGTCGTGAAGCACTAAAATAGATTGATTAGTCACGTTCCTTTATTATTATGGATTATTAATATTTCTTGTAAACGTGTACGCTGGAGTTTACTTGTAATGACTTCTTTATAATACTTATTAATACATAAAATAGTTAGGTACTTCAATAAAAATAATGGGATACTTACCTTTATTTTTTTTTAAAGGATGTTAACATTATTTGATTTAATGTAGAGGAGGAGTATTTTTCTTCTAATTGTTGTTGTTTTTTTACGCTTTTCAATGACAAGGACGATCGCTGATAGTTTATAGGTGTCAATTTGGCGTTTGCCAAAAAGACTCAAGAAATTGTTACTGCTTTTATCCCGTGTGTAATATCAGAAGCCAGTAGGTATATTAGGTGTAGTGTTTCTACGTGTTCTAGTCGTTAAAGGATATGCATTTAATATGGACAATTGTAGGTGTAGCTTAACACATATCCTCAGCCGTGGGCGAAGTTACAGAAAAATACCACTCGAGCTGGGATCGTGGGATGTGATCCTTGAATCTTGGCAAGGTCAAGAAGTAAAGTACTTTTACTTAAAAATAAATAAATGTTAAAAGTTTTATTTCTTTCCTTGTTTGATTTTGCAATATTTATTCAAGTGGTATCAACAAAAACAATCAGATTTGTAAAAGTCTTTAACTCAAGTAATAGGAGTTTTATTAAAGTGCTTTTGAAAACAGTTTTTTTTAGAGAGAATTAGTTTTTCGTTTTTTGAATAAATACTTATGTTAATGAGTCCTGACTAATGTCTTAAATTAAATCGTGTACATAAAGTTTTATTAATTTAAGTAAAGCAAAATTCCTGTACATTTTTTGCATAAATAGCTTTAATACCTATACTTATTACTTCCATATGACTAAGTTTCGACTACGGCGTGTAGTACGCGTGCACTCACGTGGCCACCTCGCCCGCCGACCGTGGCAATGTTTATAATTTATTATTAACGCTATTGTGATTTCATACGGATTTTTCCCTAAGTTCTCAACTTTGTGATGATATTGTATAAACAGTTTCATATCAAACGTTCAAATGGGAAGTTGAACTTGTTCATAAATATACATACTAGGTAATTTTTTCTAGATACATTTTCTGTGTTTTCCTTTTGTGCTATTAGCAGATATTTGAAGCTCATCCTTGTAGTCGGTTTAGTGTTGTTTCTGAAAGGTATTTCTGGCCAAATCATTATTTCGATATCGCTGTACAGTATTGGAATTACAAGATAATATATAAAATAAAACTTATCCTTTTTTATAAAAGGTCTGACTAACATAATACGTTATCTACTAATATCACTAGTAGTTTACTCCTCTCAATCTCCCACTGCTAAAATATTTCCCACGTTATACCTTGCCCCTTGTTTCTCATCCTCAAACGACTCTTAGCAATTCCATATTCCACTTCTATATCTATTTAAACATTCGTGGCTAAATTTTAATCGTATCTATTGTATTTCTCAGGAGAATCTCGACGGGAAGGGTCGACGGATGAGCCGACAGCTCCCGACGCGGACGTCGACACGAGCGACGCCAACAACAAGGAACCTGACAAGGACAATAAGTGAGTACCCTTCAATATCCCTTGAATATATTGGTATACTGTTCGATTAAGTAACGGTGTAAGTAATCTAAAGTCAATAGTCGCAGGTTCAAGACCTGTCTTCATGCACAATTTGTGTATTTTATGGGCAATAATGGACAGCTTATTAAAGGTTGTGCGGTATTTACCGAAGGCGTCTTACCTATTTTTTGTATAGTATTCGTAATAATCCTGATAACGCCACGTACCGTAGGCGTAGTTAATACTTTTTAAAGATTTGATTAGTACACATTTTCGAATTAAAATTAAATAGTACTAAGTAGTAAATATAAAATAGAGATTAATATTAAATCAAATAAACATTCCGCAATTACGTTAAAACAATCGATAAGAATTGTGTTAGCTGCATGACAGTTATGGTACCTGTAGCGCCATCCAGTGGCGAGTGGCCACATCACGCGGTATACTTAGTTCAGCAACTGACCACTAGAGTTCGCCTTTATTAGTTCATTAATGTGAATATACATACTTCTTTTGTAGATTTTAGTAACTCGATAAATTTGAACACTAGATTGATAAATACTATTATTATGAACAGGAAATTATTTTATTTTTTTGTTTTTGTAATGGATTGTAAATTCATTTTTTTTATAAAATGCCTTGTTTATAATTTATGAACATGTAATAATAATAATAATGTGTAATTAGTTGGCGGTCACCGGCGGCGGGCGGCGGGCGCGGCGTGAACCGCGCTGAGAGTTGTCGCGAGAGAGACGCGCCGCGCCGCGGCAAGCACCGCAACGCGAGCGACCCCAACCGGCTCACCGCGCACAACAACCAGTGAGTACTACACATAAGATAATATATTGATGATAGAGATAAGATGTTATACTACCTATGGATTTCAGAGCAAAGACTTCCATTCATCGACAATTTGAAGGAAGAAACTAAGTCCTTCACATATTTTCCTCCATCATATTCAGAAGTCACTTTTTTCGAAGTTTTGGTAGCCTAATATTGATAAGCACTTTTTAGGATGTTGAAACAGCGAATATTAATAATGAAATAACTTCTTCTAAAGGCTCCACTCTTTTTTCCTAATGATGAAATAAACTGTCATCAAATTAAGACGTCCGGTGAATCTGGTGAATTAAAATTGTTAAAAGGAAGAACGTCATAAATATACATAAAGTAATAACCAAAATCACATTTATTTAAAGATATTAATGAGTTAAAATAATGCTTGATTACATACTACTTAATATAAACATGCAAACAATGTAACAATACGTAAAATAATTTTCTCTTAAGACATGTTTACATTGTCGCCAGTAATTAGGGCGAAGGGAAGTGATTAACAGAATTCAATGACCTAACGAAGGTATTCCTGGCAGCTAGCCAACGAGGTATTTAAATATACTCACGTAATTAATCAAGGGTTTTAAATTAATTTTATGAAATTTTTTGTTTCAATGGTGTGTCTTTTATGCGCTGTTGTGTTTTGTTGTTCTTCTAACTCTTATTCTTCTCCTTAATTACGATGAAGAAATATATTTGAATCAAATATTATATGGGACAGATTTTCAAAAACACATACTATTTAGCGATCAAAATAATAATCTTAAAGAGAGCAAAATACTCTTAGTATTTTGTCACGTAGTAAAATCAAAAAATACCTCATAAATTATCATACACACAAAAAATAACATAATATTTGAACAGAAGAATTCTCATTTGTCGTAATCAAAATGAACATGACATGTTATTGATTGTAAATATTTACTCAAAAAGCGTAATAAGAGCGCATTCCTCCCGAAATAGTGCTCTATTCGTTGTCTGCTCCACTGTAACATGCCAATACTTTTGTTTCACGCCGACCGAGCAGACATCAGAAAGCCCTAACTATCACCCCAAACAAAGCAAAAATAAACTTTACACCACTCAAAATAGAGCACACTTTTATATGACACGCCACTCTAAGTCTGGAATGGCGTTAAATTATAATTTTCGACTTTAATGGTGATTGTTGTTAAGTTTATCTCATGTTTAATTTATTTTTATTTGACAACATTATGTTTTGTATTGGTTTCATTATGATTTTAACTAAATAAATTGATAATTCATTAGATTTCAAAGTTCTATTTTCGCAAAACCTTTTTTCGTAATTTTAAATTTGAAAGTTTTTAAAATAACTGGAACCATTGTAATTGTAAAACTTAAAAAATATTAATTTCATGTGTTTGCTCTTTTGTCAAACAAGTTCAATTTAACCTGAACTCTACCTTCAATAAAACACCGAACAAACAAAGGCTTTCATAGTTTGGTCTCAACTCTCAAACACACCGATATATTTTGGTCTTCTTTTCACGTATAACACTGGCTACTGGAAGACCTTTTCAAACTGGCTGGTCCACCCAATACAATCCAAGCAAAGTTGATCTGTCGCTGCGTTATATTGCATTATACCTATGTATCTCTATATCTGGTCTATACGTCCAGTTCCGCTTGATCTTTCGGCACGTAGGTGTTGTATGTAACGAGGTTTCAGTCGGCGTGGTTTGGTTTTGTGCAGGATCTACACAGTTACAGTTTTCAGTACGGCACGCGACGCGATCGAACGCGCACTGCGGCGTTTTCGGGAGCCTTGCACTCAGTGATCATTTTGTGTGAACTTTGAATGAACTGTGTGATTTTGTGATCAATTATGGTTAGGAAATTTTTGGTTTAATGCCATTCAATTTGTAAGTTATATGAAATTTGGAATTTTCGATAATGTTTTCGCGGATGGTTTTAAATTTAATTTTAAATTATTTTACATTATTTAAAAAAATACTTAAAATAGATTAATTAAATTTTACATTTTCTTATCTGCGTATTTTTAATGGTATGCAATTTTGGATTTAATTCAAAATTTACCCCATTTTAGTATTCGTTATTAAGGTAGTCATTTTTATATTTTTCTTCTTTATTTATAAAATTATTTATTGCATACACAACTTTGTTATTTTTCTCTGGGATATTCAGGAGCGTGTCTCTCACTCATAAGGTGTTAAATCCACATATATATGTATAAACACTCATTATACATAGTTGAGACACGCAGTGCGTGCGCTAACAATAGACAATCGTGTGTAGGGTTACATAGACGATATTTAATAACATGGCGACTCCATAGGTTTCCTTATTCCTTCACAGACTAGTTCAGATTCAGGGCCATTCATCTGTACACGTGGATTAAGTGTTGTGAAATTGTTTCAATCAGTTCCATCGTCTTTCATTGGTCTCTATCCTCGTTCCATTGTCCATCCTTGGTCCATGCGATACCTTTCCTGATGACACTATCAAAGGCAAGATTATTCCTTCTTTTTTGGTGATATTCCTAGAGAATATAGATAGATATAGGATGGGTCATATAGAGAAGATAGAGTCCGTTGGTAAGTTGTTCCAAATAGATTAGTTTCCCGAATACCTATTGGACCCGGTCTTCCTCTCTTACAAATGGAACCAGTCTTGGTAATGTCGATAACACTCGCACTTGGTATCAATTATTATCATTGCTACAAACAATTCAATGTAAACCAGAATTCCGACTAACAGAACTCCATACATCACGCTTATACCAGAAGTGCACAGTTAAACTGTCTGCCCAGCTCCCCCTACCCTTATCAGCGCACGGAAGCGACGTCGCGACGTGAACGGTATTTACTTTGGCCGCCATCGCTGCCATTGTCTCATCGATGTGAACGTAAACAGTTGTCATGCTGTCTGCGCACTCGATCCTCGCGTTACAAGAGGATTTCACTGGAATTGAATGTGGTAGAAACTCGTATTGGTCTTCTTGCAATCAAGCGACGATTACAGGTTTAAATGATGAGGGAGATGGTGTGTTCTCCGCAGTGATCCTGTTTACATGGCCAAAAGTGATTGTATGTTGATGGTGACTTGTGAAAACTTCAGGGACTTAACTCTTGTTGTTTAAAGTTTTCCTAACTTTACCAAATAGAACCCTTTTAGATCTTTGGAGGAAAGGGTGTGGATTCTTTAACGTTCTAGTCCTTTTAGTATTCAACTTGATATAACGTTTTCTCAATGTAAATTAAATGACTTGCAATTTGTTTAATATTGAAACCTAAGTATAAACTATGAAGTCACAGAATTTATTTATTTCGAGGCATGATTAGAAAAGCTTGGGTTTGAACAAGAAATAACGATAAACCGTAGTCAGAACCCAAGCAGTTCAAGTGACAAAATAGGTAAATGTTTGTATCTTAGTCGGGCATGCTCCGCCGATGCCCTGGCTGGGTGCCAGCTCGTGTGGTGTCGGTCACGAGATGAGGGGCAGTTGACACAGCCGCTTCATTCTTTGGAGTTCCATTAGAAATTGATTTTGGTTACCAAAAAAAGTCTTAAATCAGAAGGGTTTACGGCTAGTTTTTTTTTTTATATAGGCTATGGCAAATCCTTTTATTTTTTCTACCAGACCTCTCTCTAGCGAAATTTCTTATTTAAACATTTTATTTAAGCCAATTTCCGATGGAAGTTGAATTGACCAGGGTGAATGTGGCAGGATTGATGCCTCAAAGGTTTTATTTGTGTTTGGCTTTATTAAACAATACAATCTCGTTTATGTGATACCTAACTTTTAGAAATCTATGCGAATATAGTTTCATGGGTTCAACTATAATTGTCAGTATATGTCATCTCATCATTTCTAAAAATCGTCTTTACATACCATAATTCTAAATGTTTTCCAATACAAACAGTAGCTAATGAACTAGATTCGCCACCCTCACTCCTAAAGCACTCCACGATTACGATAGTTTTACGACGTAAGCCGTACACATTTACCGAGACTTCCGTCCGTCGAATGCCATCGTAACTCATCACTTGCCGCTATTCGTAACATTTTATTGATGCATAATGTGACTTGTGCGAGCAAAATAATATTTTATCGTCAACATCTAGCCTATATTTAGTGAGTGGTCTGGTTACGAAGTCTAGTTTTTAGTGGGACATCATCCGCTGATTTGGTCGGTTGCCTTTTACTATTCCCTATGGATGTTTTAGCTGATGTGTCTGATCTACTTCGTTGCAAACGTTTTTATTACGGCTTCCAGCGTTTCTGTTATGTTGACTTTTTGAAAAATAGATTTTGTATCTATTTAGAGTCCGACTATTTTTTAACTTTTATGCCCTATTTCCTCAGTTCAACCGAATAGAATTTGTTCATTAATTTCAATTTCAATTTATAGTAACACCTCTTGTATTATACACCTGCATGGACGAATAAAAAGATTTGTATTTGAAGTAAAAAAATCTCGTATTAACGAATTTCCACCACACAACTAATCCATTCATCAGGAATTCCATCTATTTCGCCTTGACTATTTGTGACTGTTGAGATATATTTGATAACCCAGAATGAATAATTATAGCCTATCTGAAGTCCGGAAGGGTCTTGAAATCATGAATGGATAGGACCAGGTGCGGCTGTACTGCGTATCACAGCTCTACGCTATAGTCGTTCCTTGAAAATATTTACAACTATTTTTCCGATGTTTTTCAATTTTCGTGTGGGTTTTTGTTTTGTATCAACAGATGTGTTACTCGCTGTAACTATAATGTTTTTCACATTGGATTCAAACAGGGAGTCCCAGTGTTGTTGAGATGTTCAGTGGTTTTTCATCGCATTCGTGAAGGTCAGTTCTGTTTAGTATTCAGTTACAACTCCTGTTTCTTAAATAGTTTGTGTTACTTTAGGTATAATTAAAAATTCGTTCAGGAAAATCTATGACTGGTCGGATGCCATAAATCGTTATCACATAAGTGTAACACATCTTTATTTACTATTAAACTAGGTTGCTGTCATGTGCCCAAATTTTTAAGTGATGACGTGCCTACTTGATTTTCTCTAATTATAATATTGTTGCTACTTTGCAGTTTCAGATTCATACCAATATTAAAAGTTTAGATAACCTCGCGAATCATTACCAGTTCTAATATCTATAGATAGTTCTGAATAGCCTTAATTAAAACCTTCAGCCAGTTCCTATTGAATAAACTGTAATGTAAGTCTCAGCGTTCGCGATCAACGGATCATGTTATCATTAGCGGCTTCGTTTATTTTTATGTTTATATAACAACTGATCAGCACGTTTCATATCCGATCGGAATTTATATTTTTGTCTTGTGAATCGCTCTGGGGCGAGGAAATTCTTCTAAATATCCCACGTATGTGTAATCTTTTCGATGCGGAAGTCGAAGGATTTGAACGTTTCTCTGATATTTATGAAGTAACGAAGTAGTTATGTAAGCAAAGTTTCATCTGCTTTAGCATTGACCTTCTCGACATTGAAATAATTCTTCAAGTAGCTTTCTTGCTCTGAATCTTCCTGGTTAAATCTTCGATCAAATATTCCATCATCATCATTTTTATATAGTCAACTGAATATTTAATATTGCTATAATTACTAGCGTGATAGCAAAATACATTCAAAGCTTTTAATATTATCATTACTTCAATACTCGTAATTGGTGAACAATAACTGTACTATCTATACGACCAAACATCGGTTCTATTCCATCCACTATCTAAATGCCATTGAAGGTTACAATTCCGACTGTTTCCATCAGCTTTTTACATGCCCATGTTTAACTATCACCAAGTGCTTCAGGATTTGGTAAAACATTTCCACTTATCCCGACTACTGATAAGATTATAGGGGTTTTGATTGACGGCAGCATCGGAAAAGTACAGGAGCTTATGTCGCGTGATTTCATTGTTTTAACTGTGATTTCGGTTTATCATTTGTGCTGGAGTGTCAACGTCATGTCTGGCCGTTTGGCTAAGCCTTTTGGTAAATATGATATCACTTGGCTTAAACTAAAGGGCAGGAAAATTTAAGGGACCTCTTATCATTTTTTCTAAATTAAGTATCGTTCGCGTCGACATAATTAGGTTTGACTTTTCCATTTCCATAAATCTTTAATTATGAGTTTTTGATCAATTCCCTAAAGTATTAATCATAGTCTAATTACTAAATTCGATAAGATCTTCCTGATCCCGATTAGATAAGATCATCACATTTTACGAGTAGATTAATAATGACCGGATTATATTTTAATGTCCATTCCACTTCGTTCAAGGCTGACCTTCGTCATCTCCATTTCTCACGCCTTTCTATATTTCACTCTTCAAAATAAACCCATTAATATTTTTCCTCCCATTCTGATTCATTACCTCTACTACCGAGAATCCGCTGACACCGAGTTGTCGTTTTGTCATCACTCTCATATAAACAGTTTTTCTTATATTCTCTTGTTTACTATAAAGGAACGTGACTAAAACTGTGTTGTTTTCTTTATAAATTTAATAGCAACATTTCAAAAGTCATACAAACTACAAACATTCGCAATTTGGTACTAAATATCTAGACTATGTCGAATGTTAGAGCCGCACTCGGAACAAATTCACGGAACGAGTGCTTGTGTACGGGTAATTATTTCATCACGAGCCGGGCCGGGCCGGTCGGCTGACGGAAATAGTCGCTAGGTCAGACACAGGAGACCTCTGGTGACGGTCGCTACCGAAAATTTTTTAGGACTTTTTACGATATTTCTGCTTTAAATATGGTGTTTTCTAGGCATTCAATAGATACTTTAGACTACACATTTCTCTATCAACTTAATATTTTCTTCTTATATCTGAGGAATAGACCTCACACGTCATTTTATCGTGATAAACATCCTACTAACATCAACAACACCAACCATACTAGGACGTGTTAAAGACGCTATGACGTCCATATTGTAATCAAATTGAATAGTTTAGAGAAATAACTTGCACCCATATGTGTGTAAAGGTTGGCTCAACTATCTCAGAGATTTATGCGCTGACAGGGGGATGTATTTCTTGATGCCTTTGATCGGCTGCCAATACTCAAGTCTCTTCGCAAATACATTGAAACTTTTTAATTACTACGTCCATGATGGAAAATAGATTTTATATGTTGTCGTCATACTGCGGTTTGTACAACTGCCATTACTGTGATCTGTCTTCTTTTCTTTCATTATTTCATGTTTATTTATTTTCACTTGGGGCTATTTCAATTCGGTATTTTGCAGTGGGTGCTGTGTCCGGTTGCTGTGTTCATTCACGTTGTCACGTTTATTTATTAATAAAGCAGGATTTTGGGTGCCCTCGAATTTCGTTCGTATGGATAAGCTTTCAAATAAATCTACCTTATTGTCGCTATAGCCCGTGTGTTTTATGCAAACGAGAGGTAAACAGGAACATTTAGAATTGTTTTGAATGATCTGTTTTATCGTTAATGTAAACATATGGGTGCTTCGTTTAATAAAACTCCCACAGAACAGATCATTGACCTCTGTTAGGTCCTTTATTACAAACGATCCCGACAGGATATTGCTGTCATTATTTTGGCAAACCACTTTCTGCATACCTACTCTGTTACCTATGGGCTATACTTCACCGGGACACCATGGCGGCGCAACCAGTCGCCGCTACCAACAAAATGTATACAGCTCTATAGAGAGTTACTCACCTGGTGTCCGTTTGGTTGCGCAACCAATTTGGCGGCGCGACCAACTCGGACGCGTGCACAGAATGTTACTGGTTGCGCCGCCACGGTTGATTTTCTTAATATTGTGTCTTGCTTCAACAAATCATGTTCACACAACTCATCAAAGGACCTCAAGGACATCCTCACATAGCCAAAAAACTTATCCGGATATCTTCTTAGATCGTCGTATATGTTAACGAATTGTCCTTTCTTACAGCGATCGGCTAAATAAGGATGAACCCACCACTGTTTCTTTTTTCTCTTTAACGCTCTTTTCCTACGTACATACAGCAGTAGTGCTGTCTCTTCAACGTCCATTTTGACTCTGTCTTCAGTGTAGTGTGGCGACTCTGGTGTCTGTATGGTGTCTAGTTTGGTAGCTTACGGACACCACGGTGGCGCAAATGGTTGCACCGCCATGGTGTCCCGGTGAAATATAGCCCTATGACAATTGAATAATAAATTCTGCCAAGATGAGTGTCCGTTTTTTGTTCGCGTAGTTCTATATCGGTATTGTTGCTCCCACTTGATTACTCCTACTTAGTAACCCTGACTCACGCCCGTTTACAAAACTGCTAATAACTGCGTACAGCTTAATTTTCAGCGCCGGATTAGTCTCCCATCAGGCATGACAGCCATGTTTGAAAGCTGTCAAAGTGACGTGCATTTGCGCGGGAAACGCGACGCGATACGACCCGCAATACATCATTGACCCATTCCCGCGGTCTATTCTGGTAAACAGGCGCGACCGTATTATTAAAAAAATATATTTATTTATTAGGGCCGATATGATTCATGTTTTTAGTTTAATTTTCTGAGAGTTCAGCAAATGATAAAGGTTTTATGACCGCTATTAATCCTTCGTTGTTTGTGTTCGCGTACGATTAGTATTTTGTACGCAGAATTATTTTAGCTATATTAATGGGAGGCATTGATCTCGTTCGTATTAGAAATACATTATCTCGACAGTTCGGATAATTTCTAGTTCATCTGAACTTTAAACAGATCGTGGCCTACATAAGGTCAGTTATATTTCTTTGATGGTTCTTATAATTTATGTTTTTGATCTTCATTACTGAAGTTCGTGCTACTAAAATGATTGCGGTTTTACAAAGAGTCATCTCAATTGGAAGTTCTTTAAATTCTTGTCCTAATTAGGTTCGTGTTAGCTCAAACGGTTCTCGAAGATGAAACCAATGCTGTGTTAGCGACACGTGACCGAGGAAGGCTTAGCGGCGGTGTCAAGTGGGGCGCTCGCGACTCGCGGAAGACACTCGACTCCAGAAGCCGTATAACAAAGCTATCGTAATTGTACCTACGTCTTACTGCCCCGCTGGTGATGTCACAGAACCTCGCTCCAAAGATTATCATGAAATATCGACTTCATTGCTTGTTGCATCAAGATTAAAGATTTTGTTGTTAGCTTGATGTTTTAATCTGGATAATACACGTTGTTTAGAAAATTCTATTGCACTAATATTTTCTTAAACCCAATAATCAATATAATAAATAATCCAATCGAGGAAAATTCCATAAATATTCAGGAGTTTCATACAAAATTACGCATTCCAACATTTCATTCCCAAAACCTGTCGAATTTTATGTCAAGTCAAATTTTACCGCGTACGATCCAGAAAATTTTCCCTCACACGTGTTATCTTAGAGGAAAATACCAGAACAGGTTTAAACTCCGGTTAATTGATGTGGAAGGCAAACACCACGCGTCGTGTGGCCACACCTATATTGCCTGGCGATTTACGATCCCACACTGACCTGAACCTACGGCAATGACAAATGGCGACAAACACCATAAGAACACCATAACGCCGCCACAAACATATAACTCGCGGACATAATGATACGTGGGTCCACACACGTTGGGAATTCCTAGGACAGTCCTGAATTTTTTTTAATAGTTGAAAAATCCGTGTGGACTATAAATCAATCTTAATTTATAACCTGCTTCGTTGTGTCATATGTCATTCAGCAGCGATGGTTGAATATTTCCAGAAGACTGACTTTCGTGCTTATGTGCGAACCCTGAAGTTAAAAAAATTAAAAGGCGGTTTGAATATTTTTATTTTGTTTGCATAAAAGAAGCAATTTCCAAATGGTTACGTTTCAACAAGCAAAAATATATGTAATCATCTCCTCGATAACTTGACAGAAGTCCATCTTACGATTTTGCTGATTATTAAAATTGTTGATGCCCACCCAAATAATTATCTATGGATAAGCTCATGCTCTTACAAACTCCATACAATCTCCCCCTTCATATCTCATATTACCCCGAAAGCGTGGTCGCCGCGTCCATACAAGTCTGAGTGGACAATACTGTCTTTATGCGTTCCATTTTCGCCGCGGGCAGTGGGAGGCGCGCCCCGTGACGTCAGCGGAACACCTTGACAACTCCTTGCTGTTGACTGCATAGCACTGCTACTATCTAACAAGCAAGAGCAAAGCAATAGCCGCAGCTTTGCGATATCGCTGTCACTGTACAGAATTTTGACAGTCATCGCAAAATCATGGCAATTGGTTTGCGATTGTGAGTTCAGTAATAGTTCTGGAGCTTGCACGCGATATTGTTTAGTGAAACAATAAACGTTGCGGCGAAATCTATGAAGAAAGCTTTTTGATATTTATTTGATTCATCAATATCACTAATGGAGGGTTTACTTTGTTTTGTTTTCAAGGATTCCTTAAACAGAATGGTTTCCAGACTAGATAATTCAATTGAAGTTTAAAAGGTATTTCTTCTTATTGTGGTCGCTTTTACTGGTTGTTTAGGGTCTGTTACATGTAGATTGTAGATATGTATGAATTTTTAAATATGTTTGAATTACCGTATGTTTATCCTCAGATTCGGAAAGTTTTGTTCCACGTACAAGACTTACATACTCCTAAATGATTATGATTGTTATTGGTCTCACTACATCAATAATTTTTACACATATTGCGCATTCGATAAAACTGAAACTATTCCAATTGACCGTCTAACAGAGACTCACAGACAGGTAATATCGACACGACTATAAACAGCACAATGATAAGAATTCCTTTAATATTATAATAACTGCCGATACGTCAAGTGCACACAATACAGGCA